>NC_133378.1:16142961-16154882 GCF_049309525.1 Garra rufa
TCCAATTTGATTTTCACAATAACAAAGTCCTTGATGTTTCAATTTGAAAGAGTCCAGTGGGGGCTGAGGCTGAGTCCAAGTGTCGTTGTGGCTAAGATGACTACCTGACCGGTTTGGCCTTGGCCTCTTCACCTTACAATGTGTGTGTGACCTTTGCCCCTTGATGCTTTGGCTGACCTAACCGGAAGCCAAGATGACCGCAGCCTTTTGCCAATAGACCAGGGGTGATGGTGAGGAATGACACTAGTTATTGCTATGTTGCCTCTAGCCAAGATGTAATAAAAATGCCTAAAATGGAGACATTGGGTTACGCTAGCATTTCAGTACGGGCAAGTCGAGATGTTCAAGCCAAGGATTTGTGAGCCTGAATATTAAACGTTTTAAATATATCATGCTGCCTACCAAAATATCACTTTTGCCCTGAAAGACCGAGAACGGTCTCCTCAGCCTTATGTGTGTCTTATCAGTTTCTCTTTTATCCGAATAGTAATGCCTTTTGTGGGAGGCAGCAAACTGCTCTTGAGTCTGAACAGGTTGGCAATAAGCAACAGAGGGCAAATATGAGCTGTATCTTCTCTTAGGTTCTAATGCTAAGTCAATGGCGCTCGTCTTTTCCCTGATTTCTCTGTCGTAAGAGGATCTTTTTATGTTCCCTTCCCTTTTCTGACCAAGGTGGTTACAGCAGCAGAAGTCGCACCGGAAGGGATAAATATGGCCCTCCTGTTCGCACCGAATACCGTCTCATTGTGGAGAATCTGTCGAGTCGTTGCAGTTGGCAAGACCTCAAGGTAACAGTTCATGAATTTCGGTTTCCGTTAGGGGTGTGCGATATGACTATTTTTGATCGTGCTTTTAAAAAAAAAAAGTGGTATCATATTGTACATCTATGGGACACTGCACTTATCCACAATCACAGTACATTATTTGCATGTGTTTTAAAGCCTTGCCGGTTAAATAACGTTATTTCGTCTGCGCTAAAAGCCTGTCAAACAGCGCTTGATTATTGAACTAAGCTATCTTTGGCATCTGATTCACTAAAACTGTCAAAAACACAAGAATTACATAGAAACACAGTTGGTTATGTCCAAAGTGAAAGTAAACCGTTGTGAGAAAAACAGATGCACGCCTGTAGACATTAGATGTGTGTAGCTCTTAAAGCGTCAGAACTAAACATGCTGCTGATTGTCATTAAATGGACAGTTCACCAAAAAAATTGCTTGCTTGCTTGTCCCAAACCTCTTTAGATTTAGAAGAATAAATGTAGATAACAGTACCATAGCTGGTTCCCACTGACTTTGGTAGTTGGAAAAAAGGACAAAATACTATGGGAGTAACTGGGGACCAGCAACTGTTTGATTACCCACATTCTTCAAAATAAGTTGTGTTCAGCATGTTTTATGTTTTAAAAAAAATCAAGAGAGTAAATGTTGACAGTTGTCATTTGAGTGATGGTAGTCTAATAAAACAAAAAATCACTCACTGCTCTTGACTGAAGAACTTTAATACAAGTTAATGTATACTTTAGTGTTTTATTTTTATATTTGTTAATTCAGTTTCTTGAATGCTGCTGCTAAATACACCTACTCTACCTGAAAATTGTTTTATTTTGATATTGTGTATTTGTAACATCTTTGTTCTCATTTTTTAATAACAAAGATTGTCTTCACTCATTTTGGCCTAAACATCTGCCATTCTTTTTATTTTAAATTGTGTTACCATGTAGGGCTTTGGTTTTAAAATGGGGAAATTAGTTCGGCTGTACTGCTCAGACGACTTGCAAAATGGTAAAACCAACATGACAAAGAATTGTGATTAAAATTGTGATATTTCTGAAAAAGCGTGATTTTGATATTGTAGCTTTCATTCTTCAGGTCAATCATATATTCATTAAAGAGTTACTCTAAATAAGCATCCTTAATATCTATAGTTTTCTTTCAAATGTTAAAGTTGACACAGTCAATGCATACGTTGCATGTGCTGCACTTTATCTGTATTAGGGTTTCAAGGGGGTGGACAAATTCTGGACACTTTACAAAAATCCCTTGAAGATTAAAATAAAAAATCTGGAAAGTTTCCAAAATTTCTGAAATGTTTCTGAAATATTCCACATTTTTGCAACCCGAATCTGTGATCATTTTGTTTTATTAGTTGATTTATTGGAATTTGAAAGATAATAATATTGTTTGGTAATGAGATTGTTTTAGTCCTTGAAAACAAACAAAAAAAGTGCTTAAAGTAGTTCTAAAAGTCCTGGAATTTCATTTTGCAGTTTCTGTATGAATGTTGTGCACGGAGGTAAAGTTTGGGTTTTCTTTGCAGGATTTTATGCGTCAGGCAGGTGAGGTAACCTACGCTGATGCCCATAAGGAGCGTGCCAATGAGGGAGTGATCGAGTTTCGCTCTTACTCTGACATGCGGAGAGCTCTGGAAAAACTGGATGGAACAGATATCAATGGCAGGAAAATTCGTCTGGTTGAAGACAAACCAAGGCGTCGTCGCTCCTATTCTGGCAGCCGCTCTCGGTGAGTGCTAACTTATCAACAACAAGTGCAACGCATCAATTTTTGGTGAAACTGGTAGGGTCATGCCTCTAGATTGCATTGGGTTTTGATTAATATTCAAGACATGTTGACACCTTGTTAGGGTCAGGACCTTGCTGGTAGGGGTGTGCAATATTGACAGAAAAAATACCTCTTTTCTGGGATAACGATAATTAGACCCTATTTTCCTGAGTGTGTTATTGTGCTGGTATCTTAAGGACGACGTGGACAGCTGAACCTTTTTTTTTTTTTTTTTTGATATTCTTTATATTCTGTGTGGTCAGTTCTCAGCAGTGATAAATTAATCTTTTCCAATAAGTTTAAATAGATTTTTACCTTTTACAGGCATTGCCTTTTATAAAACCATTTTTTTCTAGAAGTTTTAACCTGCAGTCACAAATGCATAATGTTTTGATAACATTAAATACTAATGTTTGAAATTAGGGACGCACCGAATGTTCAGCAACCAAAATTATCTGGCTGAAAATGGCAAAAAAAAAAAAAAAAAAAGCTATTTTGAGGTTCGGCCGAATAAGCGAAAAGGCAGAAATAAATTATACTGAACAATGGTGTGACGTGATCAAATAGAGGCATGCACTAATGCAGCAAACATGTGGGCAGTGTGGAAACATTTAAAACTGTCCAAGAAAGTAGGGCTGTCGCGATAACCGCAATATCGCAATACCGCGCTATTGACGTGCATAACCGCAGAGGAATGCAACAACCGCAGCAACCGCGATATTTGCCTGTTTTCTTTTTTCCTAAGGATTTGCCCTTCTCACTTAATGCCTGTGCACTGAATATTAAATTAGTAATAAGTTAGTAATGATAACATAATGTATTTATTATGAGGCTCAGTAGATATGCACTTAACAAGCCTAAACAGACAGCGAATGAGAGAGAGATCGACTGACCATGTGCGATTACCTGCGTCTGTCTTTCAGATCGAGTCAGGTATGTATGTGAAACTAGCTTGTCATGTCCAAGGAAAGTGAAATCTGTCTTAACATCGGTGCTCTGCTGGTCAGCTGAGCCTTTAAAAGTGGCGATTAAAGTTAAAATGATTTTAACATCGTGTTTCATTACGTCTCTCTTTGAATAAGCGTTTTTGAACGTACAGTTGAATGAACGGATTAAAGACTTACTCAAAGATAGTCTCTTGCCTCCATCTTGTGGCGTAAAAATGAAACTGCACTGACTGACAGCTCGCCTAGAACACGCAGGTGACATACTGACAGAAAGTCTCTTGTCCAGTCAGACTCGAGGGCGCGCGCTAACTGTTATATACACGAAGATTTCAGATGCAAAGCCTCTAAGTATTTCTGACATTTTTCTTCAAAATTTGCATTTCTTACTGGCTAGGTTTCTATGTAAGTACTGTTTACTTCACTTCATATATCAACGCGATTTGGTTTCGGTTTATTGATTTCTGAATATGACCTTACATTGTAACAGCATACACACAATTATATGGCGGTAATACCGCATACCGCGCTACTGAGCCACTCAAAATTACCGCAAGGGAAATTCCTTAACCGCGACAGCCCTACAAGAAAGATGCGAAAATTATTACAAGCACCGACAGCGAGAGACTGTTTAGAACTGTTGTTCTGTAAAATAAATTTAAAAAATAACAAAAATAACCACTCTATTAATACATTTATTACAACATTTTCCTTTGCTCAGCAAGGCTGCATTTATTTGTGCATTAAAAGCACATGCCTGATTCAAGAAGGGGCTCTTTAAAAAAAATGGGCAAAGAATACACAAAAAGCCATGTTCAGTAATCGACCTTCGGCCCAGTGTTTAATTTTGTTCAGCTTCGGCCAAGAATTTAAATTTCGGTGCATCCCTATTTGAAATGTTTTAAAAAATTAAGGTACTTTAAATGTAAAATTACAACTGCCAATAGGTGTCAGCAAGTCACTGTTTAGGAGTTATTGCAAATGAAACTAATCATTTAAACAGTTTATTGAGGAACAAAACACAATCATATTGCAAAAACAGGAAATGTGGTGTCTAAAAAGTATGTCTCTTGATATTAACTTCTAAAAAAATATCACATGTAATCATACTGACTTTTGGAGTAAAAATAAAATTGCACTCTTTGTGTGATACTGATTTAACTGATTTAATTATATAAATTTATACATTTTCTGCCCCTACATCTTGAATAGACTAAATTATGCAGTGAAAGAATGCGCTCTAAATGCGTACATGTACTAGTTTAATGCACTAGTATGCATGCACTTTTAGGTGTTTTGTTTGCTTTTTGTGATGTACTCGATAATGTCTCATCTCACGTCGTTAAAACAAATATTACAATAATATCGCAGACTATATATAGTGCGCACCACAACTTTCTGGGCAGTTTTCACCTCTGGTGTACCACAAGGATCTATCCTGGGACATAATTAATTACTGATTATGATTTTTTTTTTTTTTTTTTTTCTCTTCAAAGGTTTTAAACTTTCCCATGTTTAATTGATAAACAATCCTGCCCCAGAATGCATGCTCAACAGAGCTTTGCTTTGATAAGAGCCAGTTGACACTGCATATAATGTTGTGTATGTAATAATCAGAGTAAGTTAACAAACGTCTCTTCCCAGTTCTCGTAGCCGGCGTCGTTCTCGTAGTAGGAGTCGCCGTAGCAGCCGTTCTCGGAGCAACTCAAGATCTCGCTCAAGGTATTTAAAAAAAATAGTAAATTAATAAATGTAAATACAAATGTTTGTGTCTCTTGCTTCAGCTGCTGTTTGTTTGTCTCTTGTAGGTCTCGCTCTCGCAGACACCGCTCCCGTTCCAGGTCAGGACACAGGTCTCGCTCCAAATCTCCATCGAGCAAGTCTCGCTCACGCAATCGTAAATCTCACTCTCGCTCCCGCACACACAAATCCCGCAGTCGATCCACCAGCCGCAAGTCTCGCTCCCGCTCCGATGACCGCAAGTCCCGCTCTAAGAGCACTTCCAAAGTCAAGTCGGATCGTGGACGCTCCAAGGAGAAATCGGTCAGCAAGAAATCCAGAAGCAGATCTGCTTCACCCATGGAGAACGGCGACGGGGGTCGTGCCAAATCTGCTTCCCGCTCTCCATCGCCTCAGGCTGAGAAGAGCCAATACAAGTCTCCAGACAGGCGTTCACGCTCTCGATCGAAGTCTGGCTCGCGCTCCAAATCCCGCTCTCGTTCTAGATCTGCGTCCCAAGATTAGTATTAATTGTGGTCTGATTATTTTGGTTTTGGTTTTCCCCCCACATCCTTACGAGTCCAGTTGTCCAGGATAGTTTTCTAATGGTCATGATGGGATCCAGCTCCATTTCATTTGTTTTATTTCACCTATCTTCTATAGTAAAAGTGAATCACAGTTTCGATATTTTATATACGATAACAATGGCATGAAAATAAGTGATTTAATTTAGTGTGCTGCACGTCAGTCCTTTTTATAAACATGATCCTCTGTGTCCTGTGTGGCTGGAAGAAGCCTCTCGGCAAGGAAACAAAGAGCCGCTGGATCTTGTGGCTTATTATTATAAAACTATTATAGGAAAAATCTAGGCTTCGGTTTCTTCATGTAATAGTTCATTGAAAACTGTCGGATTTTGTTTTATTAAAATCCAGTCTATTTATCTTATTGTTGTGTGGTCTTTTTAACGCTTCTTCCAGCAAAAATCAATGATTTGTAAAGCTATTGTTTTTCTTCCTTAGCAGATAAAAGTGGTACTTAAAGAAGTTCACTTCCAGAACCAAAATTCACAGATTATTTACTCATCCCCTTGTCATGCAAGATGTTCATATCTTTCTTTCTTCAGTCGATAAGAAATAGTTTCTCCATATAATGGATGTCAATGGTGCCCCCAAGTTTGAACGTCCAAAATGCAGCTTCAAAGGGCTCTAAACGATCCCAGCCGAGGAAGAAGGGCCTTATCTAGCAAAACGATCAGTCATTATTGAAACAAATTAACAATTTAAATACTTTTTAACATCCAACACTCGTCTTGTCAAAGTCTGTATGAACTGTTTTTGTCTGGTTCAATACAGTTAAGGGGATGTTGGAAACTCCCATCTTGTTTTCTTCCCTAACTTCACAATCGACCTACATCTCTGCAGAAATACCGACTAGGTGTTTATAAAGTGATTATGCAAAGAAGATCAAACAACGATTTTGAAGTTCAAGAAAAAGAGACGGGAGTTTTCCAACATACCCTAACTGTATTGACCATATTGAACTGGAAACAAACAGTTTATGCAGACAATATGAGTGTTTGAGGTTTAAAAAGTATATAAATTGTAAATTTGTTTCGAAAGTGGCCAATTGTTTTGCTAGATAAGACCCTTCTCCCTGGTCTGGGATCATTTAAAGCCCTATGAAGCTGCATTTAAACTGCATTTTGGAAGTTCAAACTCAGGGGCACCATTGAAATCCATTATATGGAGAGAATTCCTGAATATTTTTCCTAAAGAAACCTAATTTCACATCGACTGAAGAAAGAAAGACATGAACATCTTGGATGACAAGGAGGTGAGTAAATCTATAGATTTTTGTTTTGGAAGTGAACTACTCCTTTAGGGCCTGTTCGCACTAACAGCTATAATAGCGCTTTATTTTACAGTCAAGTTGTGTGTGTGCATACTGTCTACTTATAGTGATTACAATAACTGGTAATAACTAGGTACTAACTCTAAACCTTCATCTAAATCACTATAATAACTAAGTTGAAATAATTCTATGGGAATAGGAAAGTCCACAAAATGGAGATGAACAAATATTGCTTTTTTTCCAGCTGATAAACCATAACATTGGCCGAATTTGGCTTTAGACTTAGGATCTTGACTATTTAAAGCAGCAGATAACACAACGTTACTGCTTGTAAGAGATGTATATGATAAATTGATTCCTGTATGAAGACTTTCCATTGTCTAGCACTGACAGCAGAGCACTTTTCATGATGAAAAGTTCAAGATCTCACGGCTTTCCATTGCTAGAAGGAAATGCTGGCAGGAGTGCTTTGATTGCAGTAAGCTTAGCTCTTGGCTTTCTGAGCATAACAATAGCAGAATCACTTCAAAGTGACTCTCTTCCCATACAGCCTGATCTGAAAGCAAGGAAAAGGAGGAAACAAACTGTAAGGAAGATGTTTGCATTAGAAATATTTCCGCTGATCTGGTACTACAACTAAAAGTAACTCATAGGTGAATGTTTTATGGAGAATGTTGTTTATATTAATAATAGACATTGACCTAAGCTACACTCTTAAAAATAAAGGTGCTTTAGAAGGTTCTTCACAGCGATGCCATAGAAGAACCATTTTTAGTTCTTGACAAAGAACCATTCAGTCAAAGGTTCTTTAAACAACCATCACTTTCTTACCTTTTTATAATCTGAAGATGTTAAAGGTTCTTTATAGAACCATTTAGACAAAAAAAGCTCTTCTATGGCATCGTAAAGCACCTTTATTTTTAAGAGTCCTGTGATATTAAAGATTATATTAGATGCATTTGTAATGTATGAATGCAGGGGTTTTTAACTTGCAGGAGGACCTCAGCCCTGCACATTTAAAAAATGTCTTCATCTAACACACCTGATTCAACTCATCAGCTCATTAGTAGAGCCTGCAAGACTTGAATTGGGTGTCTAATACGGAAAAAAACTGGGACAGGTCTGAAAACCCTTGCAATACAGTTTTTTACAGACGCATTTCTCAATACTTAGGTCACTTTTGCAAAACTCTTCACACAATTCTCCTAACCGACTTTCAGCTTGCCATCCCGTGGTAACTAGGAATTACACAAGATTCAGCCTGGATTCAGAAGAAGAGATGATGCCAGCCTTGAAACAACATTCAGCACTACACAATTTTTCTACAAGTTTGATTGCAACACTTAATCATTACTATTAGTGTTCATCATCTGTATGATTACACCATTACTGATTTTAACATTTATACCATATGTACATCGACTTGACACAGTAGTCACCACTAATAAGCTACTAAATATATTGTAGTAGCCTACTTTTTTTTTGTACAGCTGCTTTGCAATGATTTGTATTGTGAAAAGCACTATACAAATAAAATTGAAACTTGAAAGCAGTTCATTTCACATTCAAAATGCACTACAACTACCAAAACACTTTATTCAGGTCTCAAATAAACTCATTCTTCCAGAACACTAGCAAAGGTTGACAGCCAACAAACATGAGCTAAAAAACACTAACAGCTTGTGGCATCACACAGTGTTTTCTTGTGTAAAACAAGGACACATCTCTGTTGCAATATATATATGTTACTTGAATGAATCAGACATGATGCAGAATTCGTCAATATTTTATGCCGTTTATTTTTATTTGGGTCCATGTTTACATCACAATACAAACCTATTCAGCAGTTGTCTCCTTTCGTAATGAAATTGAAAGAGTAACACCTGTGTAGATGTTCATCTACAATGAGAATCAGCTGTGGCTGGTTTAACTGCATTTTCAGATTTGAAATATCAATAAAATATTGCTGTTGAACTTTGCTGTCTTATTCAGTTTTGCATTATGTTATTGTTTTGAAGATAAGTTTAACAGTTTTGAAAACAGTATATAAGCATGTGCAAAATGTCCTGTACGTACAAAGATTTTTGGCAGTTGTTGTGTCTGACTGAGAAAAGAATTCATGAAATTTGAGAGATGTAGTCATTGAATGCATTTTGTGCCAAAACAATGATAATTGATCCTCAGTTTAGCCCACATAGACTTCTGTTGTGCTCACTGTGTCAAGAGTTTTGCAAAAGTGACCAAAGTATTAAGAAATGAGTCCTAGCATCTGTAAAAAAAACTGTAATGACATAGTCTGTCCAGCACTGGCAATCATCCACGGTCCTGCAAATCAGTCCTACATCCTACAACAAAAAAATGATGGAATCACCACACTTAAATGTTGTTCACCCAATTTTTTTGTACTTCATAGCAAATAAACAAATCACAGATATGACACAACCATTTTTGTTCATTAATTCAACATTCTGGTTATGTAAAACATACCTCAAACAAATCAGATTAAGTTCTTTTAATTAATGGAAAATTAGTTTCCATATCAAGTACAGGAAAAACGCATTTATATGGAATCATTCAATGTTGAGGAAAAAAAAAAAATGGAATTATAAACCAAAAAACAGGATTAGTACTTTGTTGCACCTCTTCTGGCATTTATGACGGCCTGAATTCACTAATGAAAAACCAACTTTCTTGAATAGCGGTTGACAGATCAGCTTTGCAAGATGGAGCCCAGTTTTTCAATTTCCAGCATACATTTTCAATCAGATTGAGATGCGGACTGTTTGCTGGTAATGTCATTGAGTTGATGTGCCTTTCCTGAAGAAAAGCTTTAACACTCTTTGCTCTGTGGCAAGGTGCATTATCATCCTAACATAATCACCAAACTTCTTTTCTATTGATGGAATGAGAAAAGTGTGCAAGGTTTCAGTGTAAACCTGTGAATTGACTGTTGAGGTAAGGATGGTCTTTTACCTGACATTCAACCCCATATTAGAAATGAGTTGGGAAATTTGATTGTTTTCTTAAGGCAGTCATCTTGTTACATTTCGTTAGAATGGCACCAGACAAAAGATCCAGCATCTTCTTCTTGTCCATTTCAGAGTTGTGATTCATCACTGAATATCACTTTCATCCAATCATTCACACTCCATGACTACTTCTCTTTAGCCCGCTCCAATCTTGTTTTCTTTTGTTTAGGTGCTGGTTTTCAACTGATGTAAATCTCATTTCATTCAGCCGGTTTCTCACAGTTCTGTCTCACACATCGACTCTTCATTTCCACATTTGTTCATCATTTGTTTCGTTGTGCATTTTTTATTTTCAAGGCAAATTGCTTTGAGATTTCTATCATGAAAAACTGATGTCTTCCTTAATCTGCCTGTATGTTTTCGGGGTTTTTTTATCTTTCCATTTTGTTTATACTTACACCAAATTTCAGAAACAACTTTCAACTTAGATCCAGCTTCTTTTGCCACACTTTTTGATGGATTTCCATCTTGAAGGAGTTTTATAATCCGTTTCATCATTTCAACTCACAGCTTTCTTGGTTTAGACATGTTTCCTTACAATAAGCCATGTTCTACAGCTCTTTAAGGTCTGTAAGCACTCTCTTTTAACTGCTGACTAATTAGCATTTTAGATATGTGTTTCAGAAATACAAATTTCATCATTTTCAGATTCAGATTCCATATTTTTTTTCCTCGACATTTAATGATTCCATATTTTTTTAGAATTGCATGATATTAACTCGTAATTGTAAGTTACTAATTTAGAAATGCATGATATAAACTCATAATTGTGAGTTAAAAAGTCCGAATTCCCTTATTCTGAAAAATTAAGTCAGAATTTTGTGATATAAATTCGTAATTGTGTGAAAGGGCTTTTACATTTGCCAAAATGTAACTTTTTATTTTAAAAACAAACAAGCAAGCCCTGCCCAGATTTAAAATGTAACGTGAAAGTATACAGCTAAAGTATAATGCAATGTGTCCTTTCCATAAAAAGTAAGTTTCTTTTTTAGGGAGTAATGCAATATTATAATGCACTACATATAAAAGAAACTTTCCCCAACACTGGTCCCATAATCTGCAATCAGAAAGTGTCCCACATGAGCATTTGTGTCAATAACTCACATGACGATGTAAAGAACTGGCTCAATTAATTAAATCCATTACCTGTTACTTTTGTTTTCGGCTTCAGAATCAAGTTACTCTTAACCAGTGGTTTATTGGATAAATATAGAGAGTGTGAGGCATAGATATTATATATATATATATATATATATATATATATATATATATATATATATATATATATATATATATATATATATATGCCTCACACTCTCTACTGTTCAAAAGAGCGCAGGAAAATAAAATAAATAGGCAAATAAAGACCTAAACTGTCAGAAACTTTCATAAGACACCCAACTATGTGTTGTTGTTTTTTTATTTCCGAGATTTAACATATAATTAAACAAATTAAAAATGGCACTATCATTTGAGCATGAATTATGAATCCCAAGTGAATTGACAGTATGTTTTAAAACACGCTGCTATATCAGTATTACTCTGTTTAATGTAAACATGACACACAGTTGCAAAATCATAAGTTATCGTTTGTTTTTTGTATTCTGGGATGTGAAATGGATAAAATGCACGTGTAGTTTACCTAAATACGTCGCTCTTGCTCTGTGACAAACAGACCTTTGTCATTGTACTTTAGTAAAGTAGGTCCTTATTTGAAAATGGGAAACATGTTTTTTTTGTCAGCAGCAGCAGCACGTCTTTCAAAAGGCGACAGTCACGTGACTCTGCGTCAGACATTCGGCGTCGCACAGCTGCTC
>NC_133378.1:16155382-16446701 GCF_049309525.1 Garra rufa
ATTGAACTAAGCTATCTTTGGCATCTGATTCACTAAAACTGTCAAAAACACAAGAATTACATAGAAACACAGTTGGTTATGTCCAAAGTGAAAGTAAACCGTTGTGAGAAAAACAGATGCACGCCTGTAGACATTAGATGTGTGTAGCTCTTAAAGCGTCAGAACTAAACATGCTGCTGATTGTCATTAAATGGACAGTTCACCAAAAAAATTGCTTGCTTGCTTGTCCCAAACCTCTTTAGATTTAGAAGAATAAATGTAGATAACAGTACCATAGCTGGTTCCCACTGACTTTGGTAGTTGGAAAAAAGGACAAAATACTATGGGAGTAACTGGGGACCAGCAACTGTTTGATTACCCACATTCTTCAAAATAAGTTGTGTTCAGCATGTTTTATGTTTTAAAAAAAATCAAGAGAGTAAATGTTGACAGTTGTCATTTGAGTGATGGTAGTCTAATAAAACAAAAAATCACTCACTGCTCTTGACTGAAGAACTTTAATACAAGTTAATGTATACTTTTAGTGTTTTATTTTTATATTTGTTAATTCAATTTCTTGAATGCTGCTGCTAAATACACCTACTCTACCTGAAAATTGTTTTATTTTGATATTGTGTATTTGTAACATCTTTGTTCTCATTTTTTAATAACAAAGATTGTCTTCACTCATTTTGGCCTAAACATCTGCCATTCTTTTTATTTTATATTGTGTTACCATGTAGGGCTTTGGTTTTAAAATGGGGAAATTAGTTCGGCTGTACTGCTCAGACGACTTGCAAAATGGTAAAACCAACATGACAAAGAATTGTGATTAAAATTGTGATATTTCTGAAAAAGCGTGATTTTGATATTGTAGCTTTCATTCTTCAGGTCAATCATATATTCATTAAAGAGTTACTCTAAATAAGCATCCTTAATATCTATAGTTTTCTTTCAAATGTTAAAGTTGACACAGTCAATGCATACGTTGCATGTGCTGCACTTTATCTGTATTAGGGTTTCAAGGGGGTGGACAAATTCTGGACACTTTACAAAAATCCCTTGAAGATTAAAATAAAAAATCTGGAAAGTTTCCAAAATTTCTGAAATGTTTCTGAAATATTCCACATTTTTGCAACCCGAATCTGTGATCATTTTGTTTTATTAGTTGATTTATTGGAATTTGAAAGATAATATTGTTTGGTAATGAGATTGTTTTAGTCCTTGAAAACAAAAAAAAAGTGTGCTTGAAAAGTAGTTCTAAAAGTCCTGGAATTTCATTTTGCAGTTTCTGTACGAATGTTGTGCACGGAGGTAAAGTTTGTGTTTCCTTTGCAGGATTTCATGCGTCAGGCAGGTGAGGTAACCTACGCTGATGCCCATAAGGAGCGTGCCAATGAGGGAGTGATCGAGTTTCGCTCTTACTCTGACATGCGGAGAGCTCTGGAAAAACTGGATGGAACAGATATCAATGGCAGGAAAATTCGTCTGGTTGAAGACAAACCAAGGCGTCGTCGCTCCTATTCTGGCAGCCGCTCTCGGTGAGTGCTAACTTATCAACAACAAGTGCAACGCATCAATTTTTGGTGAAACTGGTAGGGTCATGCCTCTAGATTGCATTGGGTTTTGATTAATATTCAAGACATGTTGACACCTTGTTAGGGTCAGGACCTTGCTGGTAGGGGTGTGCAATATTGACAGAAAAAATACCTCTTTTCTGGGATAACGATAATTAGACCCTATTTTTCTGAGTGTGTTATTGTGCTGGTATCTTAAGGACGACGTGGACAGCTGAACCTTTTTTTTTTTTTTTTTTGATATTCTTTATATTCTGTGTGGTCAGTTCTCAGCAGTGATAAATTAATCTTTTCCAATAAGTTTAAATAGATTTTTACCTTTTACAGGCATTGCCTTTTATAAAACCATTTTTTTCTAGAAGTTTTAACCTGCAGTCACAAATACATAATGTTTTGATAACATTAAATACTAATGTTTGAAATTAGGGACGCACCGAATGTTCAGCAACCAAAATTATCTGGCTGAAAATGGCAAAAAAAAAAAAAAAAAAAAAAAGCTATTTTGAGGTTCGGCCGAATAAGCGAAAAGGCAGAAATAAATTATACTGAACAATGGTGTGACGTGATCAAATAGAGGCATGCACTAATGCAGCAAACATGTGGGCAGTGTGGAAACATTTAAAACTGTCCAAGAAAGATGCGAAAATTATTACAAGCACCGACAGCGAGAGACTGTTTAGAACTGTTGTTCTGTAAAATAAATTTAAAAAATAACAAAAATAACCACTCTATTAATACATTTATTACAACATTTTCCTTTGCTCAGCAAGGCTGCATTTATTTGTGCATTAAAAGCACATGCCTGATTCAAGAAGGGGCTCTTTTAAAAAAAATGGGCAAAGAATACACGAAAAGCCATGTTCAGTAATCGACCTTCGGCCCAGTGTTTAATTTTGTTCAGCTTCGGCCAAGAATTTAAATTTCGGTGCATCCCTATTTGAAATGTTTTAAAAAATTAAGGTACTTTAAATGTAAAATTACAACTGCCAATAGGTGTCAGCAAGTCACTGTTTAGGAGTTATTGCAAATGAAACTAATCATTTAAACAGTTTATTGAGGAACAAAACACAATCATATTGCAAAAACAGGAAATGTGGTGTCTAAAAAGTATGTCTCTTGATATTAACTTCTAAAAAAATATCACATGTAATCATACTGACTTTTGGAGTAAAAATAAAATTGCACTCTTTGTGTGATACTGATTTAACTGATTTAATTATATAAATATACATTTTCTGCCGCTACATCTTGAATAGACTAAATTATGCAGTGAAAGAATGCGCTCTAAATGCGTACATGTACTAGTTTAATGTATGCATGCACTTTTAGGTGTTTTGTTTGCTTTTTGTGATGTACTCGATAATGTCAAATCTCACGTCGTTAAAACAAATATTACAATAATATTGCAGACTATATATAGTGTGCACCACAACTTTCTGGGCAGTTTTCACCTCTGGTGTACCACAAGGTTCTATTCTGGGACATATTTAATTACTGATTATGATTTTTTTTTTTTTTTTTTTTTTTTTTTTTTTTTCTTCTTCAAAGGTTTTAAACTTTCCCATGTTTAATTGATAAACAATCCTGCCCCAGAATGCATGCTCAACAGAGCTTTGCTTTGATAAGAGCCAGTTGACACTGCATATAATGTTGTGTATGTAATAATCAGAGTAAGTTAACAAACGTCTCTTCCCAGTTCTCGTAGCCGGCGTCGTTCTCGTAGTAGGAGTCGCCGTAGCAGCCGTTCTCGGAGCAACTCAAGATCTCGCTCAAGGTATTTAAAAAAAAAAAAAATAGTAAATTAATAAATGTAAATACAAATGTTTGTGTCTCTTGCTTCAGCTGCTGTTTGTTTGTCTCTTGTAGGTCTCGCTCTCGCAGACACCGCTCCCGTTCCAGGTCAGGACACAGGTCTCGCTCCAAATCTCCATCGAGCAAGTCTCGCTCACGCAATCGTAAATCTCACTCTCGCTCCCGCACACACAAATCCCGCAGTCGATCCACCAGCCGCAAGTCTCGCTCCCGCTCCGATGACCGCAAGTCCCGCTCTAAGAGCACTTCCAAAGTCAAGTCGGATCGTGGACGCTCCAAGGAGAAATCGGTCAGCAAGAAATCCAGAAGCAGATCTGCTTCACCCATGGAGAACGGCGACGGGGGTCGTGCCAAATCTGCTTCCCGCTCTCCATCGCCTCAGGCTGAGAAGAGCCAATACAAGTCTCCAGACAGGCGTTCACGCTCTCGATCGAAGTCTGGCTCGCGCTCCAAATCCCGCTCTCGTTCTAGATCTGCGTCCCAAGATTAGTATTAATTGTGGTCTGATTATTTTGGTTTTGGTTTTCCCCCCACATCCTTACGAGTCCAGTTGTCTAGGATAGTTTTCTAATGGTCATGATGGGATCCAGCTCCATTTCATTTGTTTTATTTCACCTATCTTCTATAGTAAAAGTGAATCACAGTTTCGATATTTTATATACGATAACAATGGCATGAAAATAAGTGATTTAATTTAGTGTGCTGCACGTCAGTCCTTTTTATAAACATGGTCCTCTGTGTCCTGTGTGGCTGGAAGAAGCCTCTCGGCAAGGAAACAAAGAGCCGCTGGATCTTGTGGCTTATTATTATAAAACTATTATAGGAAAAATCTAGGCTTCGGTTTCTTCATGTAATAGTTCATTGAAAACTGTCGGATTTTGTTTTATTAAAATCCAGTCTATTTATCTTATTGTTGTGTGGTCTTTTTAACGCTTCTTCCAGCAAAAATCAATGATTTGTAAAGCTATTGTTTTTCTTCCTTAGCAGATAAAAGTGGTACTTAAAGAAGTTCACTTCCAGAACCAAAATTCACAGATTTACTCATCCCCTTGTCATGCAAGATGTTCATATCTTTCTTTCTTCAGTCGATAAGAAATAGTTTCTCCATATAATGGATGTCAATGGTGCCCCCAAGTTTGAACGTCCAAAATGCAGCTTCAAAGGGCTCTAAACGATCCCAGCCGAGGAAGAAGGGCCTTATCTAGCAAAACGATCAGTCATTATTGAAACAAATTAACAATTTAAATACTTTTTAACATCCAACACTCGTCTTGTCAAAGTCTGTATGAACTGTTTTTGTCTGGTTCAATACAGTTAAGGGTATGTTGGAAACTCCCATCTTGTTTTCTTCCCTAACTTCACAATCGACCTACATCTCTGCAGAAATACCGACTAGGTGTTTATAAAGTGATTATGCAAAGAAGATCAAACAACGATTTTGAAGTTCAAGAAAAAGAGACGGGAGTTTTCCAACATACCCTAACTGTATTGACCATATTGAACTGGAAACAAACAGTTTATGCAGACAATATGAGTGTTTGAGGTTTAAAAAGTATATAAATTGTAAATTTGTTTCGAAAGTGGCCAATTGTTTTGCTAGATAAGACCCTTCTCCCTGGTCTGGGATCATTTAAAGCCCTATGAAGCTGCATTTAAACTGCATTTTGGAAGTTCAAACTCAGGGGCACCATTGAAATCCATTATATGGAGAGAATTCCTGAATATTTTTCCTAAAGAAACCTAATTTCACATCGACTGAAGAAAGAAAGACATGAACATCTTGGATGACAAGGAGGTGAGTAAATCTATAGATTTTTGTTTTGGAAGTGAACTACTCCTTTAGGGCCTGTTCGCACTAACAGCTATAATAGCGCTTTATTTTACAGTCAAGTTGTGTGTGTGCATACTGTCTACTTATAGTGATTACAATAACTGGTAATAACTAGGTACTAACTCTAAACCTTCATCTAAATCACTATAATAACTAAGTTGAAATAATTCTATGGGAATAGGAAAGTCCACAAAATGGAGATGAACAAATATTGCTTTTTTTTCCAGCTGATAAACCAATTTGAATTGAATTTGGCTTTAGACTTAGGATCTTGACTATTTAAAGCAGCAGATAACACAACGTTACTGCTTGTAAGAGATGTATATGATAAATTGATTCCTGTATGAAGACTTTCCATTGTCTAGCACTGACAGCAGAGCACTTTTCATGATGAAAAGTTCAAGATCTCACGGCTTTCCATTGCTAGAAGGAAATGCTGGCAGGAGTGCTTTGATTGCAGTAAGCTTAGCTCTTGGCTTTCTGAGCATAACAATAGCAGAATCACTTCAAAGTGACTCTCTTCCCATACAGCCTGATCTGAAAGCAAGGAAAAGGAGGAAACAAACTGTAAGGAAGATGTTTGCATTAGAAATATTTCCGCTGATCTGGTACTACAACTAAAAGTAACTCATAGGTGAATGTTTTATGGAGAATGTTGTTTATATTAATAATAGACATTGACCTAAGCTACACTCTTAAAAATAAAGGTGCTTTAGAAGGTTCTTCACAGCGATGCCATAGAAGAACCATTTTTAGTTCTTGACAAAGAACCATTCAGTCAAAGGTTCTTTAAACAACCATCACTTTCTTACCTTTTTATAATCTGAAGATGTTAAAGGTTCTTTATAGAACCATTTAGACAAAAAAAGCTCTTCTATGGCATCGTAAAGCACCTTTATTTTTAAGAGTCCTGTGATATTAAAGATTATATTAGATGCATTTGTAATGTATGAATGCAGGGGTTTTTAACTTGCAGGAGGACCTCAGCCCTGCACATTTAAAAAATGTCTTCATCTAACACACCTGATTCAACTCATCAGCTCATTAGTAGAGCCTGCAAGACTTGAATTGGGTGTCTAATACGGAAAAAAACTGGGACAGGTCTGAAAACCCTTGCAATACAGTTTTTTACAGACGCATTTCTCAATACTTAGGTCACTTTTGCAAAACTCTTCACACAATTCTCCTAACCGACTTTCAGCTTGCCATCCCGTGGTAACTAGGAATTACACAAGATTCAGCCTGGATTCAGAAGAAGAGATGATGCCAGCCTTGAAACAACATTCAGCACTACACAATTTTTCTACAAGTTTGATTGCAACACTTAATCATTACTATTAGTGTTCATCATCTGTATGATTACACCATTACTGATTTTAACATTTATACCATAGGTACATCGACTTGACACAGTAGTCACCACTAATAAGCTACTAAATATATTGTAGTAGCCTACTTTTTTTTGTACAGCTGCTTTGCAATGATTTGTATTGTGAAAAGCACTATACAAATAAACTTGAATTGAATTGAAACTTGAAAGCAGTTCATTTCACATTCAAAATGCACTACAACTACCAAAACACTTTATTCAGGTCTCAAATAAACTCATTCTTCCAGAACACTAGCAAAGGTTGACAGCCAACAAACATGAGCTAAAAAACACTAACAGCTTGTGGCATCACACAGTGTTTTCTTGTGTAAAACAAGGACACATCTCTGTTTATAATTGCAATATATATATGTTACTGGAATGAATCAGACATGATGCAGAATTCGTCAATATTTTATGCCGTTTATTTTTATTTGGGTCCATGTTTACATCACAATACAAACCTATTCAGCAGTTGTCTCCTTTCGTAATGAAATTGAAAGAGTAACACCTGTGTAGATGTTCATCTACAATGAGAATCAGCTGTGGCTGGTTTAACTGCATTTTCAGATTTGAAATATCAATAAAATATTGCTGTTGAACTTTGCTGTCTTATTCAGTTTTGCATTATGTTATTGTTTTGAGGATAAGTTTAACAGTTTTGAAAACAGTATATAAGCATGTGCAAAATGTCCTGTACGTACAAAGATTTTTGGCAGTTGTTGTGTCTGACTGAGAAAAGAATTCATGAAATTTGAGAGATGTAGTCATTGAATGCATTTTGTGCCAAAACAATGATAATTGATCCTCAGTTTAGCCCACATAGACTTCTGTTGTGCTCACTGTGTCAAGAGTTTTGCAAAAGTGACCAAAGTATTAAGAAATGAGTCCTAGCATCTGTAAAAAAAACTGTAATGACATAGTCTGTCCAGCACTGGCAATCATCCACGGTCCTGCAAATCAGTCCTACATCCTACAACAAAAAAATGATGGAATCACCACACTTAAATGTTGTTCACCCAATTTTTTTGTACTTCATAGCAAATAAACAAATCACAGATATGACACAACCATTTTTGTTCATTAATTCAACATTTTGGTTATGTAAAACATACCTCAAACAAATCAGATTAAGTTCTTTTAATTAATGGAAAATTAGTTTCCATATCAAGTACAGGAAAAACGCATTTATATGGAATCATTCAATGTTGAGGAAAAAAAAATATGGAATCATAAACCAAAAAACAGGATTAGTACTTTGTTGCACCTCTTCTGGCATTTATGACGGCCTGAATTCACTAATGAAAAACCAACTTTCTTGAATAGCGGTTGACAGATCAGCTTTGCAAGATGGAGCCCAGTTTTTCAATTTCCAGCATACATTTTCAATCAGATTGAGATGCGGACTGTTTGCTGGTAATGTCATTGAGTTGATGTGCCTTTCCTGAAGAAAAGCTTTAACACTCTTTGCTCTGTGGCAAGGTGCATTATCATCCTAACATAATCACCAAACTTCTTTTCTATTGATGGAATGAGAAAAGTGTGCAAGGTTTCAGTGTAAACCTGTGAATTGACTGTTGAGGTAAGGATGGTCTTTTACCTGACATTCAACCCCATTATTAGAAATGAGTTGGGAAATTTGATTGTTTTCTTCAGGCAGTCATCTTGTTACATTTCGTTAGAATGGCACCAGACAAAAGATCCAGCATCTTCTTCTTGTCCATTTCAGAGTTGTGATTCATCACTGAATATCACTTTCATCCAATCATTCACACTCCATGACTACTTCTCTTAAGCCCGCTCCAATCTTGTTTTCTTTTGTTTAGGTGCTGGTTTTAAACTGATGTAAATCTCATTTCATTCAGCCGGTTTCTCACAGTTCTGTCTCACATCGACTCTTCATTTCCACATTTGTTCATCATTTGTTTCGTTGTGCATTTTTTATTTTCAAGGCAAATTGCTTTGAGATTTCTATCATGAAAAACTGATGTCTTCCTTAATCTGCCTGTATGTTTTCGGGGTTTTTTTATCTTTCCATTTTGTTTATACTTACACCAAATTTCAGAAACAACTTTCAACTTAGATCCAGCTTCTTTTGCCACACTTTTTGATGGATTTCCATCTTGAAGGAGTTTTATAATCCGTTTCATCATTTCAACTCACAGCTTTCTTGGTTTAGACATGTTTCCTTACAATAAGCCATGTTCTACAGCTCTTTAAGGTCTGTAAGCACTCTCTTTTAACTGCTGACTAATTAGCATTTTAGATATGTGTTTCAGAAATACAAATTTCATCATTTTCAGATTCAGATTCCATATTTTTTTTCCTCGACATTTAATGATTCCATATTTTTTTAGAATTGCATGATATTAACTCGTAATTGTAAGTTACTAATTTAGAAATGCATGATATAAACTCATAATTGTGAGTTAAAAAGTCCGAATTCCCTTATTCTGAAAAATTAAGTCAGAATTTTGTGATATAAATTCGTAATTGTGTGAAAGGGCTTTTACATTTGCCAAAATGTAACTTTTTATTTTAAAAACAAACAAGCAAGCCCTGCCCAGATTTAAAATGTAACGTGAAAGTATACAGCTAAAGTATAATGCAATGTGTCCTTTCCATAAAAAGTAAGTTTCTTTTTTAGGGAGTAATGCAATATTATAATGCACTACATATAAAAGAAACTTTCCCCAACACTGGTCCCATAATCTGCAATCAGAAAGTGTCCCACATGAGCATTTGTGTCAATAACTCACATGACGATGTAAAGAACTGGCTCAATTAATTAAATCCATTACCTGTTACTTTTGTTTTCGGCTTCAGAATCAAGTTACTCTTAACCAGTGGTTTATTGGATAAATATAGAGAGTGTGAGGCATAGATATTATATATATATATATATATATATATGCCTCACACTCTCTACTGTTCAAAAGAGCGCAGGAAAATAAAATAAATAGGCAAATAAAGACCTAAACTGTCAGAAACTTTCATAAGACACCCAACTATGTGTTGTTGTTTTTTTATTTCCGAGATTTAACATATAATTAAACAAATTAAAAATGGCACTATCATTTGAGCATGAATTATGAATCCCAAGTGAATTGACAGTATGTTTTAAAACACGCTGCTATATCAGTATTACTCTGTTTAATGTAAACATGACACACAGTTGCAAAATCAGAAGTTATCGTTTGTTTTTTGTATTCTGGGATGTGAAATGGATAAAATGCACGTGTAGTTTACCTAAATACGTCGCTCTTGCTCTGTGACAAACAGACCTTTGTCATTGTACTTTAGTAAAGTAGGTCCTTATTTGAAAATGGGAAACATGTTTTTTTTGTCAGCAGCAGCAGCACGTCTTTCAAAAGGCGACAGTCACGTGACTCTGCGTCAGACATTCGGCGTCGCACAGCTGCTCACTCGCTTGTTTTATTTCTAATATAGCGTATGTATATGTTTTTTTCAAACAGCAGTTGATCGATGCTCTTAAAATTGTGGTATCGTCTTTAGAGAATCGGTATCGAGAGATCTGACAGGAAATTTGATTTGATTTACATCCACACATCTGCTTGTGGGAGGTTAGTAGATATATCTTTGTTCATTATGGTTATAGTAAACGGTTTCAGTACTACTATTAACGTGAACTGTTACCAAAAACACTACGTTAATCACAGTTTACACTAAAATGCCATAGTTCTTGTGCATACTGTAAAAATACAATTCTAAGAAGCATCACAATCTGTTATTTTGTGTAATTGTGTGATTTATTTTGGCATAGACTCCTAGTTTTACTGTAGTAAAAATAGTAGTATATTGTTATAATGTAGTTTTTCAGAGTATGTTTTAAATAGTATTTCGTGCTTAATTAAATTTGTCTTTTAAATGTATTTATAGGCTCCGAAAGTGAATCATGACTGGTGAGTATAAAGCTTTATATTAGAATTATAATTTTCTTTAAGTGCTGATTTTTGATTTTAAAGTAAGGGCTATGAATAACATTACTTTAGTGTTTTACCACATAAGTTAAACGCTGTCATAAATATCAAAACATAATATATTACTTTAGAAGTTCAGGAAACCATATCTCAACCCTGCTGAAAAAACAGCATATGCTGGTTAGGTATGTTTTGGTGCTGGGATGCTGGTTTATGAAGGTCTTTTGCTGGTTTATATGGAAGTTTTTTCCTAACAAAATTCAAATGAAAATTCAAATGCCTAAAAAGATCAAATAATAAATTAAACTCTCAAAACAACTGCTCAAATGATAAATCAAATGCTCAAATTATTAAATAATAAATCAAACTCTTAAAATTTGCTTCTCAAATGAGAAATCAAATGTTCAAATGCGATTTCATTTCCTCATTTGGGGAAGCATAAACTGTATCAAAAAGCTAATTAAAAATCTTTTGTATTTTATATTTAATTTTCATTATTAACCCAGTATAAACCTGTCATAATTAAATCTATAGTTCAGTGCTCAAATCATAAATCAAATGCTCATACCGACATGACAAATAATAAATCAAATTCTCAAACCAACATCGCAAATGGCAAATCAAATGCTCGTACGGACATCGCAAATGATAAATAAAATACTCAAACGGAAACCGCAAAAGGCAAATCAAATGCTCAAATGGACATCGCAAATGATAAATCAAATGCATTGCTGCAGCGAGACGCTCCTCGCGAGTCCTGCTACAGCGAGAACCACAACGGTACGCACGATAAGTCAATATTCATCATTAACCAAACGCTTTAGCCTGCCTCAAGATCTCACTGTTTACACTCCATTCATGCATGTGAGCAAACAAATTCTACACTTATTTACCTGTTCTACATTCTTTTACTTTGTTTTTACCCTATTTTATAAACCATCAGAACCACAAAACCAGTCATAAGGTTAAATTTTACAAAACTGAGATGTATTCATCATATAAAAGCTCTATAAATAAGCTTTCCATTGATGTATGGTATGTTAGGATAGGACAATATTTGTCCGAGATACATCTATTTGAAAATCTGGAATCTGAGGGTGCAAAAAAATCTAAATACTGAGAAAATCACCTTTAAAGTTGTCCAAATTAGGTTCTTAACAATGCATATTACTAATCAAAAATTACATTTTGATATATTTACAGTAGGAATTTTACAAAAAATCTTCATGGAACATGATCTTTACTTAATTTCCTAATGATTTTTGGCATAAAAGAAAAATCAATAATTTTGACCCATTCAATGTATTTTTGGCTATTGCTACAAACATACCCCAGCGACTTAAGACTGGTTTTGTGGTCCAGGGTCACATATGTGTATTTATTAGGGGTGTGACAAGACACTTATCTCACAAGACAAGACATGATACTGGGTTCACGAGAACGAGAACAGATTTTTAAACTTTTTTAAAGAAACGCTGAATGATGAAATATATAGGAAGAAAATAGGGAAACTTTGTATTTTATTCAACTAAAAAACACAAAATGAAAAAAAAAAAAAAACGCAGGTGCATTTTGATATGAACTTGTACTTTATAAAATTAAACTTCTATTTTAATGAATGATATGAAGTAATAAACATGTAAACCAAAGTTGCATGATTCTGGATAAATTGTAAAACAATTTTCTTTTATAAATTGGAGATACTTTTTTAAACGTGCAGTTGTCGCCACCTCCTGGTGGAAGAGGATAAGCGTTAATACATGTTAAGATACTTTCGTTTTGATCGATACTGTAGGCAATACGTGATTATAAGGTTTTATTCCAGTACTTATGTTATTTAAATGTGTAGTGTTATCAAACATGTGGTACTTCATTCATGTTTCATTCAACACAGCATTTGACAGTAACACAGTTGTATAATGAAATAATAAAATAATGATAAAATAAAATAATACAATAAATAATTAAAGGTGCAGTGTGTAGATTTTTGCGGCATCTAGCGGTGAGATTGTGATTGGCATAGATATATATACGTAGATACCCCATAGACCTTTCTCACAACTTCCGTATTTTGCACCGGAAATACGTAATTGCTGTGTAAACCTATTTCCGCCCCGGTATGCCGGTAACCAGTTAAACAACGTGAAAAACGCTTAACGTGGCTTAATGTATGTAAAAATCGACCAGGAAACCCCAAGTTTCTGTAAAACCTTACGTGGAACAAACATTAACTACTATCAAAAGAACGAGCCCTTATTCCACAGATAAAGTGAATTATATCACGTTAAGCGTTTTCTCCCCCATAGAAGCCCATTATAATTAACAGCTTAACGTGGTTTAACGTACCTCAACTGCGACCAGGGAAGACCAAACTTCTGTTACATTTTACTTATAATAAATACTTGCTTCTCTCAAAAGAATGAGCTCTTATTCAGCATATAAAGTGATCGCCCCCCATAGAAGTCCATTATAACAAACCATGTTAAGCTTTTTCCTTAATGGAGTTCTATAGGGAGAAAACGCTTAACACGATATAATTCACTTTATATGATGAATGAGATCTCATTCGTTTGACAGCAGCAAGTACTTTTATATAAGTATTTTTTGACAGAAATTTGTTTTTTTCCCAGTCGTTGTTAAGATACGCTAAACCACGTTAAGCTGTTTCCTTATGGGTTTCTATGGGGACGCTTAACGTGATATTATTAACTTTATATGCTGAATAAGAGCTCATTCTTTTGACAGCAGAAAGTGTTTATTATAAGTAAAATTTTAAGCCACGTTAAGCTTTTTTTTTGTATAATGGACTTCTATGGGGGGCGATCACTTTATATGCTGAATAAGAGCTCGTTCTTTTGAGAGCAGCAAGTGTTTATTATAAGTGAAATTTAACAGAAATTTGGTCTTCTCTGGTCGCTGTTGAGGTAAGTTAAACCACGTTAAGCAGTTTCCTTATAATGAGCTTCTATGGGGGAGAAAACGCTTAACGTGATATAATTCACTGTCTGTGGAATAAGGGTTTGTTCTTTTGATAGTAGTTAGTGTTTGTTCCAAGTAAGGTTTGACAGAAATTTGGAGTTTCCTGGTCGTTTTTTACGTACGTTAAGCCACGTTAAGCGTTTTTCACGTTAAGCGTTTTAGAACGTCCCGGATAAACTTCGTGGAAAAATGTATATCCTTTATCCAATTTGTTCCTCTTTGTGACGGAGTTTTCCTCCATGACTCTTATCACGTCGGCAAAAGTTATCTTTGGCAACAGTGAGGGAAGTTGTGTAGACTCTCTCCATTTTAATTTTAAATTACCCGGCTTTCTGCTGTGTTGACATTACACAGGAAGTCTGCATACCCTGCGATTGCGTATTTCCGGTTTCTGTGAGAAAGGTCTATTGGACCGCTCCAAGCACGTAGATGCGTCGCCACTTTGGAACGGTCCACTTGACGTCATTCACCATACTGTAGGTTCGCAGACCAACGGCTGTTCAGGACTGTGGCATTTCAAATATTCAGCGATTACTATGGTGATTTACATAGATCCGTGGGTGAATGACGTCAAGTGGACCGCTGCAAAATGGCGGACGGCTTACGTATAAAGGCCCATAGAAACAGTCACTAATGAGGCATCTACGTATATATATCTATGATTGGACCGCTCCAAGCACATAGATGCGTCCGCCATTTTGGAACGGACCACTTGACGTCATTCACCATACAGTAGGTTCGCAGACCAACGGCTGTGCAGGACTGTGGCATTGCGAATATTCAGTGATTACTATGGTGATTTACTTAGATCTATGGGTGAATGACGTCAAGTGGACCGCAGCGAAATGGCGAACGGCTTACGTATAAAGGCCCATAGAAACAGTCGCTAATGAGGCATCTACGTATATATATCTATGATTGGACCGCTCCAAGCACATAGATGCGTCCGCCATTTTGGAACGGACCACTTGACGTCATTCACCATACAGTAGGTTCGCAGACCAACGGCTGTGCAGGACTGTGGCATTTCGAATATTCAGTGATTACTATGGTGATTTACTTAGATCTATGGGTGAATGACGTCGAGTGGACCGCAGCAAAATGGCGAACGGCTTACGTATAAAGGCCCATAGAAACAGTCGCTAATGAGGCATCTACGTTTATATATCTATGGTGATTGGAACCAACGGCTCCCGTCCACCGCTCACCCCTCCCTTTACAGAAGCTACGGTGGCCCACACGGGATTAAGATGTCGTCGTTTTAGACAGCAAAGAGTAATGAGGTTTCTTTTAAAACGTAAATTAAGTAATTATATTTACTTAATAATTAAATAAAACGATGTTATTGTGAATATTACAGTTACTTGTTCATCATTGTGTCAGTGTTTTTCCGCTAGAACAACAGTGATGAAACACGATCTGTAGAGCAGTTTGTCCGTTTAGGGCTACTGTAGAAACAATAGGCGACTTCCATGTGAGGGGACCCGCGGTGTATGTAGATATAAACTGATAATTTTAAGGTAATAAAAACATAATGGTTCATTAAGTAAGGTCTTAATTCATCCCTGAAAACATAGTTATGTATACTATATTGCATTTCTGTCTAGAGATCCTCTTAAATATTACACATTGCACCTTTAATAAATAATGAATCAAATGTTATTCTTCGTTAATGTTAATGTTAATTTTCATTAGAGCTTAAGCTTGCCAAATAATTAATTTAGCACATTAAGGGGATATATTATTCAACCACCTAGTTTATTTTTTTAAAAAGTACTGATACTGATTTTATGACTTTTTGGCTGATATGAAATGTACCCCTAAATAGAACACCGGCGCGACGCTTATTGCCACAGAACCTGCTCTTTATTAACTATATTACATAAAGGGAAAAAATAAAAAAGGTACGGTACAGGTAAATAAGTGTAGAAATTGCACTGTTTGATCACATGCATGAATTGTGAGATCTTGAGGCAGTTTAAAGCGTTTGGTTAATGATAAATATATTGACTTATCGTGCGTACCGTTGTGGTTCACACTGTAGCAGGACTCGCTGCATTTGGGGTAAGAAATAAGTAATTATATATTGTACAAGAGGCCAAATTAATAGAAAAAGACCCAAGTGGTACTGTGTGATCGTTCACACTGATCTTTGTGGCAGGTTTTGATGGCAGCTCGTACCTGTCAAGCAAATATTTTACTCGCGATCTTGCTCGTGGCGTCTCAAAGCTCCGCCTTCACTATGCTTGATTGACACTCCTCATTTGCATTTGATTTATCATTTGCGATGTCCATTTCAGCATTTGATTTATCATTTGCTGTTTCAGTTTGGACGTTTGATTTATCATTTAAGCATTTGATTTGTCTTTTGTGGTTTGCGTTTGAGTGTTTTATTTAATATTTTAGCATTTGATTTATCATTTGAAGATTTGATTTGCCTTTTGCGGTTTCCGTTTGAGTATTTTATTTATCATTTGCGATGTCCGTACGAGCATTTGATTTGCCATTTGCGATGTTGGTTTGAGAATTTGATTTATTATTTGTCATGTCGGTATGAGCATTTGATTTATGATTTGAGCACTGAATTATAGATTTAATTATGACAGGTTTATACTGGGTTAATAATGAAAATTAAATATAAAATACAAAAGATTTTTAATTTGATTTTTGATACAATTTATGCTTCCCCAAATGAGAAAATTAAATCGCATTTGAACATTTGATTTCTCATTTGAGAAGCCATTTTAAGAGTTTGATTTATTATTTATTAATTTGAGTATTTGATTTATTATTTGAGAAGTTGTTTTGAGATTTTGATTTATTATTTGTTCTTTTTAGGCATTTGAATTTTCAATTTAATTTTGTTAGGAATAAACTTCCATAGGTTTATGCTGGTCATGTTGCTGGTCAAGGACCAGCATAAACCAGCAAAGGACCAGCATTAACCAGCAAAAGACCATCATAAACCAGCAAAGGACCAGCAGAAACCAGCAAAAGACCATCACAAACTAGCAAAGGGCCAGCAGAAACCAGCAAAGGACCAGCAAAAGACCATCATAAACCAGCAAAGCACCAGCAGAAATCAGCAAAGAACCATCATAAACCAGCAAAAGACCATCATAAATCAGCAAAAGACCATCACAAACCAGCAAAGGGCCAGCAGAAACCAGCAAAGGACCAGCAAAAGGTCATCATAAACCAGCAAAGCACCAGCATAAACCAGCAAAGGACCAGCAGAAACCAGCAAAGGACCAGCATTAACCAGCAAAAGACCATCATAAACCAGCAAAGCACCCAGCATAAACCAGCAAAAGACCATCATAAACCAGCAAAGCACCAGCATAAACTAGCAAAAGACCATCATTAACCAGCAAAGCACCAGCATAAACCAGCAAAAGACCATCATAAACCAGTAAAGCACCAGCATAAACCAGCAAATGACCATCATAAACCAGCAAAGGACCATCATAAACCAGCAAAGGACCAGCATAAACCAGCAAAGGACCAGCATAAACCAGCTAAAACCATCATCCCAGTACCAAAACATACCTAACCAGCATATGCTGTTTTGTTCAGCAGGGAAGTGATCCACATGGTTCAATAAGATGTATTTTATATATTTGTATGACTTCCACAGAGCGAGTATTTGTGTTTGTTGATGAAGAGGAGCTTTTCAGTGTGATGAAGGACCTTGACTGTCTCTACTGTAGAAATCCAGTAACTGCATCTAAACATCACCTCAAAAAGAGACATCTCAGATTCGCTATATATTATAAAGATTCTGGCATCGGTAATTGACCAGTTACCATTTCAACAACACATATTTTGCACACTAATAGTATTTTACCCTCGTTCTCAACTGTGATGTTGTCTGTTTTTGACAGGGAAGTTTTCTATCCCCTGTTATTGTTCTGATGGAGGCCACGGCAGGAGCCACTGGCATTGCCCCATGTGCTTAAAAATATTGCAAAGGACAAAGGATTACAAAATCCATATTACCAACCACGGTTTGTGTCCGTCACAAGACATTTTTTATGGAATGGTCTTGAATGCAAAATGTAATATCAAATCTGAATTGGGCTGTATAGTAATAAGGTGTAAAAAGTACTTACTCAGTGAACAATGCAAAAGTGCAACTTTGCTACCTCAATATTCTTCCTCAGATTAGATTACAAAAATGTACAGATATTGGACTCACCCCCTTGTCATCCAAGATGTTCATGCCTTTCTTTCTTCAGTCGTAAAGAAATTATGTTTCTTGAGGAAAACATTTCAGGATTTTTCTCCATATAGTGGACTTTTATGAGTTTGAACTTCCAAAATGCAGTTTAAATGCAGCTTCAAATGGCTCTAAATGATCCCAGCCGAGGGAGAAGGGTCTTATCTAGCAAAACTAACAGTTATTACAATGTCTATACTATTTACCTCAAACGCTCATCTGGTCTAGCTCTGCTAGATGGTTAAAAAGTATATAAATAACCGATCGTTTCACTAGATAAGACCCTTAACTTTAAGCTGGGATTGTTTAGAGCCCTTTAAAGTTGCATTTAAACTGCATTTTGGAAGTTCAAACTCATAGAAGTCCACTATATGGAGAAAAATCCTGAAATGTTTTCCTCAAGAAACATAATTTCTTTACGACTGAAGAAAGAAAGACATGAACATCTTGGATGACAAGGGGGTGAGAAAATTATCTGTACATTTTTGTTCTGGAAGTGAACTACTCCTTTAATATGCATAAGATAAAATAAAATTATAATGTACTTTTCAAGATGAAATAAAACTGTAAGAAGTAAAAAGTTTTTTTTCTTCAGAAATGTATTTAATTACAAATCCCCCAAAATAATAGAAAAGTACAGTAATCAAGTAAAATTACTTCATATAGTATTTTACACCTCTAATAGTTATTTTTCTTAGCTTTGTCATTTTTACATAAACATTACCATTAAAAGATATACACCGTATATACATACTTATTAGCATTATCTACATTGTAGATAGAATATAAACAAAATATGCTTATTTGAGCACATCCAAGGTAATTCTTGTTAATTAATATCCTTCAATATTGATGTGTTTCATATGTCTGCAGGTGTTGAAATGACAGACAAATCCACAGGTGAGCAATGCTGCTTAATCATTTTTCAATTGCAGAGATATATCCAAGAGAATATTTAATGACTCCAGTGCTTATTTAAGATTTTTAGTTTCGGAAAACTAAATTGGGATTCATCTGAAAGTTTTATTTCTTTTTCCAGTCGAGCTACAACCTACAACAGTCCTCTTAGAAAGTGTAGAAACGGACAACGAAGACAAGACACCAGGCAACAAGTCATCGTGCCAAAAGTGTGGGATCCACTTTACCACCACATCAAATTTGAGACGACATGAGAGATTACAGCACAGCCAAGACCAGCAGCCCATTTTATGCGTAGATGCCAAAAATGCAATCTATGTTACGCCCAAGGATCTGCACGGACCTAGAGTGCCCATTCACATCCGCAAATCCTTCTCCTTACAGGTTCTTCTGTGTGAACTGGAGGAATGCTGGGATTTCATGAAAGCGCAGGCCCAGAGCGGGAATCCTGGTAAGGAATGCCGTCACCTCGTCAGAACTAATCACGCGCGGCACTACGTTCCCCCTCCGCCGCTATGCGCTAACTCGCTAGAGGAAATGACCCACAAACACCTCCTGTCCACGTCAGAGAAACAAGAGTGCCAGGAGATGAACTCCAGGGCATGTATAGAGGGAGTCAATTGTGTGTACCCTATTTTTTGGGGCGAGCATGACCTTTCAGAGAGGTGTGTTTACTTTTCTGTGTACGCTGACCTTGAGGACAAATGGTGTCAGTTTGGAAGGACACGTGTCTCGTTTGACACCAAGTCTGGCAACTGGAAGTGTCTGTGTGAACGCAGAAGACAGCGCTGCATCCATAAGTGTTTATGCATGTGGTGGTTGTTTCAGGAGCATCTAGAGTTGTTGCAAAATGCCCTAGATGTCAATGCCGAAAGAGTCGGCGTGCTTGAGGAAGTGGTTAAAATGACTACTGAGGGAGACCTCTGCTAAACTCAACATCCGTCAGAACTTTACTCTCATTTCTGTCTTCACTCAATAAAAACACCAGACACACCATTCATTTTGACTTGTAATTTGTTAACAGTTATTTTGCAAAAACTCATATGCTGTGCTGTTTGCAGTGTTGGGGTTGTGCATTACAAGTAACGCTGGTTACATAATCAGATTACTTTTTTCAAGTAACGCATTACTTCCTGATTTTTTTTTTTTTTTTTGCATGTTTGTCCCACTTTGTTTCAGATCATCAAACAAATTCAAACACGAGTAAACACAACATGCAGTTTTTGAATGAAGTTTTTTTTTTTTATTATAAAGGGAAAACAAAATCCAAACCCACATGACCCTGTGTGAAAAAGTGTTTGCCCCCTAAACTTAATAACTGGTTGGGCCACCCTTAACAACAACTGCAATCAAGCGTTTGGCCCACTCATCTTGGCAGAATTGTTGTAATTCAGCCACATTGGAGGGTTTTTTAAGGTCCTGCCACAGCATCTCAATAGGATTCAGGTCAGGACTTTGACTAGGCCACTCCAAAGTCTTCATTTTGTTTTTCTTTAGCGAATTCAGAGGTGAATTTGCTGGTGTGTTTTGGATCATTGTCCTGCTGCAGAACCCAAGTTCGCTTCAGCTTGAGGTCACCAACAGATAGCCGGACATTGTCCTTCAGGATTTTTTGGAAAACAGCAGAATTCATGGTTCCATTTATTACAGCAAGTCTTCCGGGTCCAGAAGCAGCAAAACTTTTTTCAACTTTTGTCTCGTCAGTCCACAGAGTATTTTCCCAAAAGTCTTGGGGATCATCAAGATGTGTTCTGGCAAAACTGAGATGAGCCTTTATGTTCTTTTTGCTCAGCAGCGGTTTTCATCTTGGCCATTTTTGCCCAGTCTCTTTCTTATGGTGGAGTCATGAACACTGACTGTCCTGGAACAAGTTTGATTTAAACAGATTTCATGTTTAGTGTTTTATTTCAGAAGAGATTTGTTTATTGATTATAATTCTTTAATGACAGTAATTCACCTATTCATTTTATTAACGGTTTAGAGCGCCATCTAGTGGCAAGTTCAATGTTACGTTAAAAATGCAAATTCTGCTCTTCACGTGAATCAGGAAGTAGTGCGTGCTCCATGTGGGCAGCGATAACGATGGCTCTCTTCAGTCGCCATATATTCTCTAATCTTTAACCTTGAGACAGCATCACTTGTAAGTATTCATTTGATTTACTTAAGTGTTCATTATACCTGTATATAAATATGAACGGTTATGGTTAAGTGAATCAGTCATTTGCACTGAGATATTTGCTTTGACATCATATTACTTTACTGTATATTTACGTAAGAAAAAGGCTATGTGTATTTCCAAGCAGTACAGAAAATGATACTATGTAAATCTTATGATTTTGTAGTTTGTGAGTTTCTGGACATTATTACTTAATATCTTCATTTGTTTATTTGTAGTTTCACTCCATCCCCAAGACCATTAAACCTGTGAGCAAACAAACTTCTTGTCTTTAGAGTTGTGTGAGGGAAGGGAGTTTAACTGACTGTCAAAACGCTAAAAAGCTATGTTGAGGACAGTACAGTGAAAAAGTGGCTACAAGAATAGTTTACAGCACCAGTTATGAAGATTCAAGTAAAGTGAAACAGTATAGTGTGCATTATGGAGTCCACACCCTCACTCAAAACGAGATCCTATTTGTCGTGTTCACGATCGGGCAGCTCTTCTAAGAGCGCAGCAGCTGCTTTAGCCAGAGCAAAAGCTGAAGCTGCCAAGGCACGTTTAAGATTTGCAGATGAAGAGGAAAGAATAAAGGTGGAGAAAGCCAAATTGGAGGCAAAAATGGACAAAATGGTGTTAGAGAGAGAGACAGCGGCAGCCGTAGCTGAAGCAGAGGCTTTAGAAGCAGCTGTTGACACCAGCGTCCACAGTAAACATGAGCTTCAACTGGAAGCAACTCCTGCTGATGTTATACAGCGGACAAGTGAATATGTTGAAAAGATGAATCTACTTGCAGACACAGAATCAGCATCAAAAGCAGAGCCACTCTCTTCAGGAGAGACCTTACAGCCTCACACAGAGTTACCAGTCATAAATTCTGTTCCAGCTACATCCCTCAAGCGAGAGAGTTGTTCAGACGATGCTGAAGTTTATCACACGCGAGCAAAGGGAGATTCTGCTCAACTATCACAATTTACACCAGCCAGGTATAATTCTTCTGCTAACACACCCAATGATAGCCAGCACAGACGACAGACACATTTCCCGATGACAAGTCAAGCACCGCAAGCTTTTCAACAAGACAAAACAGATATTTCAGATTTTGTCAGATATTTTGCCCGCCGTGAACTGGTTAACACTGGATTAATACAGTTCAATGACCAACCGGAAAGCTTTAGAGCCTGGCAACGGTCCTTTCAGAATGCTGTAGGTGGTCTGGATTTAATAGCAAGTGAAGAAATGGACTTGTTAGTCAAATGGTTGGGAAAAGAATCAGCTGAACATGCTAAACGCATGAGGTCAGTACACATTAATCAGCCATTGAAGGGCCTTGACATGATATGGTCTAGACTGGAAGAGTGTTACGGTGCTCCAGAGGTTATCGAACGAGCACTTTTCAGACGTGTTGAAAGTTTTCCAAGAATATCAAACAGAGATTACTCAAAACTTCATGAATTGAGCGATCTTCTTATGGAAATAGAGTCAGCCAAAGCTGATGGATACCTTCCGGGCTTATCATATCTGCACACAGCAAGGGGCATCAATCCAATAGTCCAGAAGCTGCCATTTAATCTGCAAGAAAAGTGGCTGTCACATGGAGCTGCTTACAAGGAGAGGTATGATGTTTCGTTCCCCCCTTTTGAGGTCTTGGTTGACTTCATAAGTCAGCAAGCTAGAATAAGGAATGACCCAGGGTTTAATTTTTCTATTCAAACAGATTCACTCTATAAAACAGACAAGGCTAGTTGGAAGCCAAGCAAAGCAAGAGAAGTCTTAGTTAATAAGATAAATGTGTCTTCCCCTGTACATTTAGACACTGATAAAGATGAAAGACAAACTGAAGTTGTAGAGAGACTTTGTCCCATTCACAAACGACCTCACTTACTTAGGAAATGTCGTTCCTTCCGTGAGAAGCCTTTGGATGAACGCTTTGCGTTTTTGAAGGAAAGGAAAATCTGTTTCAAGTGTTGCTTAGCCACGACACACACAGCTAAGAACTGACGATTTGTGACGAAATGTTCGGAGTGTGGAAGTGAGAAGCATATTTCTGCACTGCACCCAGGGCCAGCTCCAAGAGCTCAAGAAGCAGTCACCTTACCACAGCATGGCGGGGAGGAGGCTTCCGTATCACCAACAGAAGTGGAAGCTCACTGCACTGAGGTTTGCAGAGGTGACCTTAGTAACAAGTCATGTTCAAAGATCAGTTTGGCAAAAGTCTATCCCAAAAACCAACCTGAGAAAGCAATGAAAGTCTACGTGATACTCGATGAGCTGAGTAACAGGTCATTAGCCCGCTCTGAGTTCTTTGATGTACCAAATTGAGTAAGTAGATGGAAAAGTAATCCTCTCCCTACCAAGTTTGTTAGAATGTAACAACATTCCTGACAATAGGGTAGAGATTCCCACACCCAGAGCTGCTCTCCATCACTCTCATCTGAAACCTATAGCTCCATTCATACCAGAATTAGAAGCAGATGTTCCCATCATGATTCTTCTTGGCCGTGACATTATCAGAGTCCATAAGGTGCGTAGCCAGATAAATGGCCCTCATGACGCTCCTTATGCACAGAAACTTGACCTTGGATGGGTGATAATTGGCAATGTTTGTCTAAATGGCATTCACAAGTCCACAGCTGTGAGTACATTCTTCACTAATACAAAGGAACAACGCCCCTCCATCTTTGATCCCTGTCCAAATGTTTTTCATGTAAAAGAGAGAAACGGCAATGAAGACGGTCAGAGAAAAAACAATGAAAGGTGTTTTAAGGAACAAATTGTCTACAATCCCAAATATGATCAGTTGGGCCAGGAAGTGTTTAAAGTTACTTCTGATGACAACAAAATTGCTCCATCTATTGATGACTTGTCATTCCTTCACATTATGGAACAAGAGCTGGAGACAGATGAAAACAACAGCTGGGTAGCTCCTTTGCCTTTCAAAGCTCCGAGGTGCAGACTCCCCAACAACAGATGTCAAGCCATGAAAAGGTTGTCGATCTTAAGACGTAATTTAGAGAGAAACCCTGAAATGAAACAGCACTTTCTTAGCTTTATGGGCAAAGTCTTTAGTAACAATCATGCTGAAGAAGCTCCCCCTCTGTTGGAAGGAGAAGAGTGCTGGTATTTGCCCCTCTTCGGGGTATATCACCCTAAAAAACCAGGGAACATAAGGGTGGTTTTTGACTCTAGTGCTCGTCACGAGGAAGTCTCATTGAATGATGTTCTTTTATCCGGGCCGAACCAGAACAACAACCTTCTAGGGGTGCTCATGCGATTTCGCAAGGAAACAGTGGCCATAACAGCTGACATTGAACAAATGTTCTACTGTTTCTTAGTGAGAGAGGAAGATCGTAATTTCCTAAGATTCCTGTGGTTCCGTAATAATGACCCATCTAAAGACATTATTGAGTATCGCATGCGGGTCCATGTGTTTTGCAACAGTCCCTCCCCTGCTGTTGCCATATATTGTCTCCGACAGTCTGTCAAAGATGGTGACCCTGATGTCAAGAACTTTGTGAACCGTGATTTTTATGTCGACGATGGGTTGAAGTCTCTTCCTACAGCCAAGGCAGCAGTAGACCTGCTCAAAAACACACAGAGGGCTCTTGCTGGTTCCAATTTACGGCTTCACAAGATAGCTTCAAACAGCAAAGAAGTTCTAAAAGCCTTTCCATGTCAAGATCATGCCAGTGATCTTAAAGATTTGGATCTTGGTTCTGACATGCTTCCTATGCAGCGCAGTCTCAGACTGAATTGGAGTCTGAAGTCTGATACTTTTACTTTCGAAATTGCTACTGAAGCAAAACCCTTCACTCGTCGAGGTGTTCTATCAACAGTCAATAGCATCTTTGATCCTCTTGGCTTTGTTGCCCCAGTTACAATCCAGGGCAAATTGATAGTGAGAGAACTTAATAACCTCAAAGGAGACTGGGACACCCCCCTTCCCAAGGAGATGGAAGAAAAATGGGACAGGTGGCGACTTTCTCTTAAGGATTTAAGGAATCTCTACATTCCGAGATGCTACACAAACATATCACCTTCTACAGCAACAAAAAAGGAGCTGTTTCTCTTCTCTGATGCATCAACAAAAGCAATAGCTGCAGTAGCCTACCTTAGACTGACAGATTCATGTGGAACCAGTCATGTCGGCTTCATCATGGGCAAGGCAAAACTTAGCCCCGAGCAAACAGTTCCCCGTTTTGAATTGTGTGCCGCAGTTCTAGCCGTAGAACTGGCAGAGTTTATTACTTCAGAATTTGACATGCCCCTGGATGACACTACTTACTTTACTGATAGTAAAGTAGTGCTAGGCTATATACATAATGAAACACGACGTTTCTATGTATATGTCAGCAATAGAGTCCTTCGGATTCGCAAGTCTTCTCAACCAAATCAGTGGAAGTATGTGCGCACAGCTGAGAACCCAGCAGACATTGCAACAAGGTCTGTCACTGCTGCTCATCTCCAAGACACCAATTGGTTTTGTGGACCGAAGTTTCTGTTGATCAACTCTCAGACTCTATATGAAGAGAATGCATATGAGCTTGTGAATCCTTCTTCAGACGCAGACGTACGTCCTGAAGTCTCCACACTGAACACTACAGTGATGAGTAAGGGTCTTGGAACACAACGCTTCTCTAAGTTCTCCACTTGGAAGGGCAGTACTCGTGCTGTGGCACGTCTTCTTCATATAGCTCGAAAGTTCCATAAAGGTTCTACAACACAAACACTGAGTTGCAAGGGCTGGCATTACTGTTCCAATGCTCCAACAGTTGAAGAACTCTTTATGTGCTGAAAAAATTATCATCAGAGCAGTACAACAGGAGGCATATGCCCAAGACTATAAGAGCTTGGAAACAGGGAATCAGCTCTCTAGGAAAAGCCCCCTCAAAGGCTTAGACCCTTTCATAGATGTAGACGGCCTTCTAAGAGTGGGAGGGCGATTATCAGAAGCACAGGAGGGGCTTTCTTACATCAAGCTCAACATCATCCCTGGTAAACATCACATTGCAACACTTTTAATCAGTCAACATCACGAGAAAGTGAAACACCAGGGACGACATTTCACTGAGGGTGCTGTGCGTGCTGCAGGCTATTGGATAATTGGTGGCAAGAGGCGAGTTTGCAGTGTCATTCATGCATGTGTTACATGCCGAAAACTCAGAGGAACACCACAGATTCAAAAAATGGCTGACCTTCCGACAGATTGTGTATCCACTGATCCTCCATTTACAAATGTAGGATTAGATGTTTTCGGCCCATGGACCGTGGTGTCACGACGAACCAGAGGTGGTCATGCACAGAATAAAAGGTGGGCAGTAATATTCACCTGTTTAAGTGTGAGAGCTGTACACATTGAGCTTATTGAATCATTAGATACATCTAGCTTTATTAATGCCTTGCGTCGCTTTCTTGCTATTCGAGGGCCTGTTAAGCTCATCCGCTCAGACAGAGGAACAAATTTTGTCGGTGCTTGTAGGGAGCTCAACATTTTCTCGAACATTAACAATACCTCTGTTAACAAGTTCCTCTTGGACCAAGGCTGTGTCTGGCAGTTTAACCCACCCCATGCATCCCACATGGGTGGGTCTTGGGAGAGGATGATTGGCCTTGCTAAAAGGATACTGGATGGAATGTTTCAACAGCTTGGGCCTTCAGCACTAACACATGAGATGCTCTCCACTCTTATGGCAGAAGTTGCTGCTATAATTAATGCCAGACCTCTTGTCCCAGTGTCAACTGACCCAGATGAACCTTTCATACTAACACCCAGTACACTCTTAATGCAAAAGGTCACAATTGCTCCTGTCCCAGCTGGTGATTGGGTCAAAGATCTTTATAACCGACAGTGGCGAAGGGTACAACACTTGGCACAAACCTTCTGGGATGAATGGAAAAGGCAATACCTAAGTCTTCTGCAACCAAAAAGAAAGTGGCTCTCTAGTAAGCCTGACCTTGAACCAGGAAGCATTGTGCTCCTGAAGGATGAGCAACAGAAAAGGAATGAATGGCCAATGGGACGTGTCACTCAAGTTTTCCCAAGCAAGGACAACAAAGTCCGCAAGGTGGAAGTCAAGGTCTTCAAAAAGGAAGGCCCTAAGGTTTTCATACGGCCTATAACTAAGACAATCCTTCTCCTCACTCCTGAGAACTTAATTAGATCTATTTAAATTACCTGTGGTAGTGGTGTGTTATCCACACCAGACGGGGAGTGTGCTGGAACAAGTTTGATTTAAACAGATTTCATGTTTAGTGTTTTATTTCAGAAGATTTGTTTATTGATTATAATTCTTTAATGACAGTAATTCACCTATTCATTTTATTAACGGTTTAGAGCGCCATCTAGTGGCAAGTTCAATGTTACATTAAAAATGCAAATTCTGCTCTTCAAGTGAATCAGGAAGTAGTGAGTGCTCCATGTGGGCAGCGATAACGATGGCTCTCTTCAGTCGCCATATATTCTGTAATCTTTAACCTTGAGACAGCATCACTTGTAAGTATTCATTTGATTTACTTAAGTGCTCATTATACCTGTATATAAATGTGAACGGTTATGGTTAAGTGAATCAATCATTTCCACTGAGATATTTGCTTTGACATCATATTACTTTACTGTATATTTACGTAAGAAAAAGGCTATGTGTATTTCCAAGCAGTACAGAAAATGATACTATGTAAATCTTATGATTTTGTAGTTTGTGAGTTTCTGGACATTATTACTTAATATCTTCATTTGTTTATTTGTAGTTTTTTGTAGGGAAGGGAGTTTAGCTGACTGTCAAAACGCTAAAAAGCTATGTTGAGGACAGTACACTGACCTTAACTGAGGCAAGAGAGGCCTGCCGTTCTTTAGATGTTGTTGTGGGGTCTTTTGTGACCTCATGGATGAGTTGTCGCTGCGCTCTTGGGGTAATTTTGGTAACACTTTTTCACACAGGGCCATGTGGGTTTTGATATTTTTTCCCTTCATAAAAAACCCATTGATTTATAAACTGCATGTTGTGTTTACTTGTGTTATCTTTGATCGATATTCAAATTTGTTTGATGATCTGAAACATTAAAGTGTGACAAGCATGCAAAAAAATCAAAAACCATTAAGGGGTCCAACACTTTTTCACACCACTGTATCTGATTTACTTTTTCAAATAAGTAATCCCAGTTACTGTTTTGTTATTAAAATCAAATAAGCAAGCCTTACCCAGGTGATAAAAAGTAATGCAAAAGTAAGGTAATGTATTACTTTCCATAAAAAGTAACCAATGCATTTTGTTACTTTTTTATGGAGTAACACAATATTGTAATGATTACTTTTAAAAGTAACTTTCCCCAACACTGTGATTATGACTTTGCCACACTAATTAACAATGTTAAAATATATTTACAATGTTAAGTTATATTCGTGGGGAAAATGTATTCAAAGTTGGAATGAGATTTATTCATGGATTGAACCCTAATGAGGTTTAAATCTAGTTACACACTATTGAAAAGCAAAATGTGCATTCTCACGCTTTCAAAGCTGAATGTACTACATACAGTTGATGTCGAAAGTTTACATACACCTTGCAGAATTTGCAAAATGTTAATTATTTTACCAAAATAAGAGGGATCATACAAAATGCATGTTATTTTTTATTTATTACTGACCTGAAAAAGATATTTCACATAAAAGACGTTTAAATATAGTCCACGAGAGAAAATAGTTGAATTTATAACAGTTGCATACACGTGATTCTTAATACTGTGTTGTTACCTGAATGATCCACAGCTGTGTTTTTTGTTCAGTGATAGTTGTTCATGAGTCTCGTGTTTGTCCTGAACACCTAAACTGCCCGCTGTTCTTCAGAAAAATCCTTCAGCTCCCACAAATTTATTGGTCTTCCAACATTTTTGTGTATTTGAACCCTTTCCAACAATGACTGTATGATTTTGAGATCCATCTTTTCACACTGAGGACAACTGAGGGACTCATATGTAACTATTACAGAAGGTTCAAACACTCACTGATGCTCCAGAAGGAAACACAATGCATTAAGAGCCGAGGGTGAAAACTTTTAGAATTTGAAGATCAGGGTAAATGTAATTTTTGTCTTCTGGGAAACATGTAACTATCTTCTGTGGCTTCTGAAGGGCAGTGCTAAATAATAAAAATATGATATATAGGCAAAATAAGAAAAATGTACATTCTGTTCAAAAGTTTTCACCCCCGGCCTCTTAATGCTTTGTTTTTTCTTCTGGAGCATGAGTGAGTGTTTGAACCTTCTGTAATAGTTGAATTTGAGTCCCTCAGTTGTCCTCAGTGTGAAAAGAAGATGGATCTCAAAATCATACAGTCATTGTTGGAAAGGGTTCAAATACACAAAAATGCTGGAAAACCAATTAATTTGTGGGACCTGAAGGATTTTTCTGAAGAACAGCAGACAGTTGAACTGTCTGACTCATGAACAACTATCACTAAACAAAAAAAAAACACAGCTGTGGATCATTCAGAACTATTATTCTCTGTTATGAACTCTATGTAAACATCTTTCATATTAAATATCGTTTTCAGGTCAGTACTATATAAAAAAATAACATGCATTTTGTATGATCCCTCTTATTTTGGTAAAATAATGAACATTTTGGAGATTCTCCAATGTGTATGTAAACTTTTGACTGTATTAAGCCCAATAACAATGTTAATAGACTGCAAACCTTTCTCTTTGCAGGGAAGTTTCACTTAAGGCTTTGTGTTGCACTGTAAATGGTTATGTGACATGATTTTGTGTTGACAGCAGATGCACTGACGTTTCATTACTTTATAAATGTCCTTATGGCTTTAACAAAGTTTACACTACATAGATTATGCTCATTATTATGATTTTTTAATGCATTTTTATCTATGTTTGAACAGCAAAGTCTGTATTATATTCTAATAAAGAAATGAAAGAAATACTGGCTTAGAGGATGCCCAACTTTCATGCATACGTTTTGTCTGGTTCACTTCAACATACAAAGGCTGAAGGTATCAGGAATGAACTTCAGCTGAAAGAAAACTAATGTCAAATCAGTTTTGATTCTTATTCAGGTAATGATATTTTTAAATTTGAAATTAGTAACAACCCCCATATTAAAACTACATGAATTTACAACTGCCATATGCCATTCCCCGGACAACTGAGTTCATTTATTCATTAGTTTTTATTCAGGAATTTACTTAACTGCCCAATGACATTAACAGCAATACGAGGCAAACATATCATTTGTTTTTTATTTATTTATAATAGCCTTTTACAAAATTATATTTTTTAAAAGATGTTTAAAATAATGTTATATAAAGCAACCCTTATAGCAGAGATGTGCCGCATGTGAAATGCTGTAGATGCAACACACTTTCAAACATCAAAGGATTGTGCACTCATGATGCGCGCATGCGCAGATCATTTTCCTCCCGAGCAAGACCAGCACTGGTGAGAATAAATTCATTATCTGATCGCCTTCACATTACACACAATTCATGTCATGCCATTAATACGCGATCGATATAAATAGATTTTACTTTGCATGCATCTGTGGATACTCACGAGGACGCGCGTTTCATCGTCTTTTTACATTCATACAATTATTAAATCACCCTTATAATTAGCAATTAAGCTTGGGTTGCCTTGGAATTACAACATATGTTTTAATGTCGATCATCATAACAGCGCATCTGTCTTTTCCTTCCAAATGCATCGGAATCGGATGTTCCTCAAAAAGCAGCCTCTCAGTCAGGAGCGGAATGAAATAATGAATGGTTCGCCTACTTTACAGTTTACTGCACAAGAACATGGACTTCCGCCATTTTGCACTGGTAGAGTAAAGATTATTTTGGGGAGCGGAGAGGAACTGATGCTTTTTGAAATGGAACTGAAGATTCACTCGCATCTCCTCCAATGTCAGCATCATCAGCATTATGCATAATCATCACCATCATCACCACCATTGGTTTATGGGATGAGCATCATCACCATAAGTTTATGGATTATGGATGATGCATCTTCATCAGTTAGTAAGGTTTTATGCTTCATCATCACTATCAGATTGAGACACTGCAGGCAAAAACACTGTTTGTTCATGCACCTGTCAAGTGAGATTTGGGGCTTTTTAGTGTTTCATAAAGTGTTTTTTCAGACTAGTAGAAAGAAATCACCCAAAAGACACCTTTAAGTGTTTCTTTTCTAGCACTTTATCTAATTGTCAATAGATTTCAATTACAATTACAAATGTTTTTAAAGGCCGTTTTCTTCTTTCTCCTACTCTGAGCCATAAATGCAGTAGCACTTACACACAGCAAACTTTACAATTTTATTCCTGACTATATTCTGAAGGTTTTTACAGAGGGATTTGTTTGTATATAATTTGCTTGATTTTATACATTTTATTCCCCCCAAACATGGTAAAAGATATATTGTTTTCTGTCTGTTCTAAGTATTTTCTGAATTATAGAGTGACTAAATGATATCCCTCTGTAAAAATATTTGACTGTAATATGTCAAAAAAAAAAATTAAACAAGAATTTTGAAACTGACTTCATCCAGTGTTTAGATTTTTATACTGGAAACGTATGCAAATAAGCGCATATTTCATTAAATAATGCCTCATTTGTAGTGATGGATGAGACACTTATCTTTTTTAAAGAAATCCTCAATGATGAAATATATAGGAAAAAGTAGTATTTTATTCAACTATAAAACACAAAATGCAAAAATGTAGGTGCATTTTGATATAAACTTGTACTTTATGAAATTAAACTTTTGTTTGAATGAATTGTATGCAGTAATAAACATGTACACTAAAGCTGCATGATTCTGGATAAACTGAAAAACTATTGTTATAAATTGGAGATCACGATTCTGACAGAAAAAAAGACTAGAAATCTAAACAAAATTACGTAATTTTCTAGTGATTCTGACAAAATGTTCATTGCTTAAATCTATATTTGAACAAAATGTAAAAAACAATGAAGGAGTAGTGTCTAAATTAATTAAATTGAGAACACAAATGTACAGATAATGTACTCACCCCCTTGTCATCCAAGATGTTCATGTCCTTCTTTCTTCAGTCGTAAAGAAATGGTGTTTTTTGAGAGAAACAGTTCAGGATTTCTCTCCATATAGTGGACTTCTATGGTGCCCCTGAGTTTGAACTTCCAAAATGCAGCTTCAAAGGGCTCTCAACGATCACAGCCGAGGAAGAAGGGTCTTATCTAGTGAAATGATTGGTTATTTTCTAAAAACATTTACAATTTATATACTTTTAATGTCAACGCTTGTCTTGCTGAGGTAGAAAAGACGAGCATTTGAGGTTAAAACGTATATAAATTGTAATTTTTTTAGAAAATAACCCATCGTTTAGCTAGATAAGACCCTTCTTTCCTCAGCTGAGATCGTTGAGAGCCCTTTGAAGCTGCATTTTGGAAGTTCAAACTCAGGGGCACCATAGAAGTCCACTATATGGAGAGAAATCCTGAAATGTTTTCCTCAAAAAACATAATTTCCTTACGACTGAAGAAAGAAAGACATGAACATCTTGGATGACAAAGGGGGTGAGTACATTAGCTGTACAGGAAAGAGTGAACTACTCCTTTAAGACTTGTTTCTCTAGTGGAATCTCTTGAATGTATAATTCAGTGATAAATACTTTTTAAATCAATGTAATCAATCAACCAGAGGTGGGTAGTAACGAATTACATTTACTTCGTTACATTTACTTGAGTAAATTTTTGGGGTAACTAGTACTTTTAGAGTATATTTAAATATAGGTACTTTTACTCTTACTCAAGTACATTTATAGTGAAAAAAATGTACTTTTACTTCGCTACATTTGATGGCGTTCCTCCGTTACTGTCCTCAGAAACGTGTCGTTGGAATTTTCATTTCATGCCTGATAAAACTGCGTTAATGCTGCTTTGTGTACAGCTGTTACTATGGAAACCGTAATTTTTTAGTTAATTTTTCATTTCCAATACATTTTTTGAGCTGTTTATGGTCAAATGATTTCTAATGTATATATTTATAAATCAATAAATGTATTTAAAACGTTAATCTCACTTTTAATTTTGCAGTGTAAATTATGTAATCTCACTGCTAACAGCCATTTAGAATTTATTGATAAATTCATAAAATAAATTTCAAAGGTAATGCATACATTTCAAAAGTAAAAAAAAAAAGGCCTTTATAAAGGTAAATCAAATATGCAGATTTAAGATGTAAAAGCTAATAGAGCACTGATGATAATATTGCTTCAGAATTTTTATTTTTTTACATCAGATATTTCTAGTGGTACTTTTATGGGGATATTTTGTGTGGAATAGTATCTGCTGATATGAAAAGTTCACTGTATATCGTAGTAATAAATTTAATTTATGACAGCCATGAAATTGTTTACTTTTTACATTAAACACATTAAATATTACATGTATGCATGTAATATAATATCTATTTCCATTACAGGTTTAGGTCTTAAATTTCATATAAGGTGGTATTAAAAAGGTCTTAAAAAGTCTTAAATTTCACTTGTTCATATCTGCAGAAACCCTGTATTAAGATTATTACTTTTACTCTTACTTGAGTAAATATTTCCATAAGTACTTGTACTTTTACTTGAGTACAGATTTTGGGTACTCTACCCACCTCTGCAATCAACTGTGTAAGTTAGATAATAACTATAAGTTGATTTTTTTTACCCTATTCACCTGCAGTGTCTCGACAACATCACTGTGCTTCATCTTCTTTATTATCCTGTGTCTCTTTCCTCCTTGTCTTCCTCCTAAAATATCTTATAAAATGCAGTATTTTAGCTGTGAAATTTACAAATTTACAAATTTTCAAATATCCAGTCCCTTTATTTGAAACATCAACATCCTACTTCTGAAGAAAAATGTATGTTCTGTATGTTATGTGTAATAACTTCTGTACTATCATTATGTTGTCAATGTCTCTGTTGTTAGTGGTATTGATCAGAGTCTTGCTATGAGTGCCAAAGCAGACCTGGATGTCCTGCCACATGATGCAGACGTCCCATCCGAAAGCAGCGTCTCTCACGCTCCCAATGACAGTTCTGCACAGCGGCTGAAACCCCAGGATACGACCACAATCATTTTCCCAGGTGCTTACAACTGAATAGAAAGTGTAGAAAGTAAATGTTTTCTATTTGACTTTACATTTGTTACATTTTTAGGGGAGACACTGCAGGCAAAAACACAGTTTTTTCATGCACCTGTCAAGTTTGAGATTTCGGGCTTTTTGGTTTTTCATAAAGTGTTTTTTCAGACTAGTGGAAAGAAAACACCCAAAAGACACTGATAAGTCTTTCTTTTATAGCACCTTATCTATTTGTGTCAATAGATTTCAATTGAAATACATGTTTTTTCTTCTACACTGAGCCCTAAATCTCCATTTCAGTAGCACTTACACACCAAACTTTACATTTTTATTTCTGACTATATCCTGAAGGTTTTTACAGAGAGATTTGTTCATATATAATTTGCTTGATTTTATACATTTTATTCCACAAAAAACAAAACAAAAATAAATAAATATACATACCCAAAATGAGAGACCCAAACTTCCATCTGTAAAAACTCTAATATGTCAAAGAAAAAAAAAAAATGATGAAAAGAATTTTGAAACGGACTTCATCCAGTGTTTAGATTTTTGTACTAGAAATGTATGCAAATTAGCACATATTTCATTAAATAATGCCTCATTTGCATATTGAAACCTAACATTTTAGAAAACTTGTAATACAAAAAATGTTTGCAATTATCAATGTAATCAATCAACTGGGGAAGTAAGGTCATAACTATTAGCTTTTTTTTTTACCCTTATTTACCCGCAGTGTTTCGCCTTAAAACTGAAAAAGGTAAACAAATGTGGCTTGCTATCCAAGGTGTAGGGATATAGCTTGAGACATGATCATCTGTTTATATTTTCTTGCATTTTAATGGACAGAATTAAATGATCATACTCCTCCTAGACAATTGTTTACATCATTTCTCCATTTTGAGGTGTTAAATGTTGTGGATGAAACAGTATTTACTCTTCAATCAGCTTTTCTTTGAGACAAACAGCTTTTATTTTCCCAAAGCTTCTGCTCATCCGTTGCCAAAAGTGGAGCTGCCTCCAAATGCAATCAAGGCGATTAAAAGCAGTGAACTGGAGGCCGCATCACTTCCTGCTCAGGTTGGAGGGACCATCGTCCATGTTCTGGGCTGGAAGGAGGGAATGGCCATCCTCCCTGGAAGCAATCTGAAGGTGAGCATATGTGTTGATCTTGATGGCAACAACTTTGAGTTTGATGTTCAAAAAGCAGCCCTGAAGTGCAAGGCCCACCTTTGTGCCTACATGCAGATGTGATGTTAAAGTGTTTGCAGGGTTTCCGCGGGGTCTTAAAAAGTCTAAAATTTAAAAATCTAAATTTTAGGCCTTAAAAAGTCTTAAATTCGCTGTTCTAGGTCTTAAATAATTTTACACAGGTCTTATTTTTCCGATGTCCATGTAACGCTACCTCTAAAGCTCATTTAAATTCTCTTTTTGTTGTTTCCGTGGTGTTGTAGTTCTTTATTTCACAATTCCAAATATAATTTGCTGTATTTAAACTACAAATGAGACCAGCATGCAATAGCCAATCAGCTTTCTGTTATTGTCGCGAGTCTCTCTCGGATTGTACCGCAGAAGTAAAATGGATTTAACTTTTTAGCTTTGGGGAAGTGCAAGTTTAGCGATACTTAGCTTGAAAAAAACTGAATATAGGGCTTGGCTAAGGCCAGTTGCTAACAGCTAGATTGTTTTCTCCCTCTGTGGAAGTTACTGCGTCTTCAGAATCGCAGTAGCAGAATACAGGTCAAACGATCTTTTTCTGTATATAATGTTATCAATAATAATAAGATATATAGGTCGAGCTAGCTGACCGCCAGCCTTTGAAATACTTTTAAAATGTTTTTTTTTTTTACTTGCCCGACCGAACAAACCGCCTGATTAAAACTGAAGTGACAAAAACAACTAGCGAAGCATCGAAAGGCAAGAAAGATTCCTATTTTAATACATTCAACGTAAACAGAAATTGATAATGGATAGTGTATTTCTGGTCTATTTGTGACATACTTTAAAACAAATGAATGTAACAGCACTCTAAAGAAACACACTGAGGTAAAAATTTCAAATGTATAGTTTATTTATAACATGATATATTTCAGTAATATACCAAGTGAGCTTTTTGCTGAAAATTCTCACAATTACAAATGTTACATTAATTTTAGCTCAATAAAAATTAGTTAGTCAAGTAGTTACTTACATATTAGACAATATGCAACATTAGCAGAAGCATTCTCCTAGCAACGTTTTGCTATGATTCAGCGTTTTGATCGAATCAGTCGAAATAACTCGCTCATGAAATGACTTACCGCCACCTGCTGGTAGTTTAGTGTGTTTAAAAGTATGCCTCCACACCCAACATTTCTAATGTACATATTTATAAATCAATAAATGTATTTAAAACATTAATCTCACTTTTAATTTTGCAGTGTAAATTATGTAATCTCACTGCTAACAGCCATTTAGAATTTTTTGATAAATTCATAAAATAAATTTCAAAGGTAATGCATACATTTCAAAAGTTAAAAAAAGGCCTTTATAAAGGTAAATCAAATATGCAGATTTAAGATGTAAAAGCTAATAGAGCACTGATGAAAATATTACTTCAGAATTTTTTTCTTACGTCAGATATTTCTAGTGGTACTTTTATGGGGATATTTTGTGTGCAATAGTATCTGCTGATATGAAAAGTTCACTGTATATCGTAGTAATAAATTTAATTTATGACAGCCATGAAATTGTTTACTTTTTACATTAAACACATTAAATATTACATGTATGCATGTAATATAATATCTATTTCCATTACAGGTTTCGGTCTTAAATTTCATATAAGGTGGTATTAAAAAGGTCTTAAAAAGTCTTAAATTTCACTTGTTCATATCTGCAGAAACCCTGTGTTTGGGTGCTGGGTGTCAAAATGAAGAGCTTTACACTCTTTACTGGTTCTATGAAGAACCTTGAACATCCATGGAACCTTTCAAATGCAAAAAAGTTCTTTAGATTTTTTAAAATGTTCTTCAAAAGGTTCTTTGGGGAACCAAAAATGGTTCTTCTATGGCTTCACTGCGAAAACACTCGTTTGGAGCCTGGTCAGGTTTAGGGTTGCAAAATTCCGGCAATTTTCAAGACTGGATAATTTCCATGGGAATTAATGGAAATATATGAGAATTAATGGGAATACATGGGAATTAACAGAAATGAATGGGAATATACTGGGAATTTACAAAATTGCAGGAACTGGGAACCTAAATTTAGTTGAGAAAAATATTCTTGGTTTAAACAACCAGATTTAATGCAATTGCAGTTAAATGTCTACCCTACACAGACTGATACTGTTGGAAAAGATTTCAATTTTGAATAAATGATGTTCTATAAGTTTCTGTAAGTTTCTATTTATCAACGAATCCTGAAAAAGAGCAGATTCCAAAAAAAAATCCAAAAATTAAATTTTTTACATTTGTATTGGTTTGCATGCATGTCAGCTTATCATAAAACAAAATGTTTACATTTATATTTGTTTAGTATACAGATTCTCTAAATTTCCCCAAATTTCCAATTAATTTCCATAAATTCCTGTTAAGTTTCCAAACTGGAATATTTCCAAAATTCCCCAGATGAAGTTTCCATGGAAAGTTTCCTTTGCAACCCTAGTCAGGTTACATCATTTTCTACACATGTGGCAAAGTTAATGATATTTATTTGAAATAAAGAAAGTGAAAAACAGAGCCTGGTCAGGTTTAGGGTTGAAAAATTCCAGGAATTTTTTAAGACTGGATAATTTCCATGGGAATTAATGGAAATATATGATCATTAATGGGAATATATGGGAATTAACAGAAATTAATTGGAATAAACTGGGAATTTACAAAATTGCAGGAACTGGGAATCTAAATGTAGTTGAGAAAAATAATCTTGGTTTAAACAACCAGATTTAATGCAATTGCAGTTAAATGTCTACCCTACACAGACTGATATTGTTGGAAAAGATTAGAGTTTTGAATAAATGATGTTCTGTAAGTTTTTGTAAGTTTCTATTTATCAATTAATCCTGAAATAGAGCAGATTCCAATTTTTTTTTACATTTGTATTGGTTTGCATGCAAGTCAGCTTTTGATCAAACAAAATGTTTACGTTTATGTTTGTTTATAATACAGTTTCTCTACATTTTTAAGTTTCCAAATTGGAATTTTCCAAAATTCCCCAGATGAAGTTCCTATTGAAAGTTTCCTTTGCAACCCTAGTCAGGTTACATCATTTTCTACACATGTGACAAGTTAATGATATTTATCTGAAATAAAGAAAGTGAAAAACAGATTGAGTACATATCAGTTTAGTTATTTAAAGTTTTAAAGTCTGGAAGTTTTTTCCTAACATAATTTAAATGATAAATCAAATGCCCAAAATTGCACCTAAAAACAACCTGTCATATGATACAAAAATCAAATGTATAAAAATCCAGTCAAATCGGTTAAATGCAATTTGATTTCCTCATAGGGTGAAGCATAAACTCTAACAAAAAGAAATATTGTGTTTGATAGCTGATTTTCATAATCCAGTACATTGCTGTCATAATAAAACTCAAATAATGAATCAAATGCTCAAAAGAATAGCTCAAAAGTTAAATCAGACGCTGAAGTGACTTTAAATGCAGAATGTTTGGTGTACATTTGCATGTCTGTGTGATTTTTGTGATGTGGTTTGAGAAGTTAAAATGGTAGCTAAATGCTGCCCCCAGTTTCTTGGCTGAAATGGATGGCATTAAAAAAAGATTGAGCTAAAGGTGTTGTTCTTTCATGCTAACGTGTCTACAAGGCAGGCAGGCAGAGCTGTATTGTTGCCATAGCAGTGCTAAAGCAAATCTAAGAGCAATAATAGGTCCCAGTAATTTTGTGTATGATGAGAAGAGGAGCGGGCCAAACACCAAACCCTGAGGCACCCCAGTCTTAAACCAATGTGATTTAGACACTGCTCTTCTCCAAGATACCCTGAAGGATCTGTCTGTCCTGGTATGAGCCCAGTGTAGTACAGTTCCCATGATGACCAGTGCAGAAAGGGAAGGTCTGGTGATTTAAAATGTCAAAAGCTGCAGATAGAGGTCGCTCTTTCACCAGACAAAGTGATGGATAGAAAGACACTCCTCTGTTGGAGGAGTGGAAGAAAAAAGCATTTCACTTTAGTATGATAAATATTTCCTAAGGCGCTATATTTTACTTTTAATACTGGATAAAAGTAACACTGTTCTGCTTTTTGCAGTTATGTGTTAGTGATACTGGTTCACTGGAAGTGATCAGTGAAGGGAAGATAGGCTCTGCTAACCTGGCCACTGGAGGAGTTCAGACAAAATCAGCTGATATGGAGCTCAAACCAGCTGAAAAACCAGGTAATTATTCATTAGAGGTCTCTGATTTACTACATCATTCTTACTGGCAAGGCTATATGATGTTTTGACGTTTATAGCATGGCTGTCAGTTTGTAGCATTTTGTAAATGAAAGTATAATCAGTCAGGGTTTAAAATGAAAGGTGACCTATTATGAACCCGTTTTACAATATGTAATATAAGTTTTAGGTGTCCCCAGAATTGTCTGTGAAGTTTCAGCTCAAAATATCCCAAATATCACATCATTTTTATATCATTGTAAAAATGCCTATTTTGAGTGGAAGCAGAAACAGGCTGTTTTTGTGCATGCCTCTTTAAATGCAAATGAGCTGATGCTACCCGCTCCCTTTTCCAGAATAGGACTGTGCCTTCACAGCTCGCATCTCATTTACTCTGAAAAAAAAACAAAAAAACATCTGTTTGGTTTTGAAATCATGTCTATCTTGCTGAATTCATGCTTTTTAAAGCCATATCAGTTTAAAATTCAACATGCGTAATGCGATTCATTTGATTCAAAACAGGACTTAAATGCATGTATTAATCAGTCAATTACATTTATTTATACAGCGCTTTTAAAAATATGGGTCATGTCAAAGCAACTTTACAGTATTAATTAGGACAATAGCGTCAATAGTGCAAAAGTTCCATGTTGCAGCAAAGTCAGATTTGCAGAGGACTCATCTGGTTCCCATGGTCTTGCGCCAACGGCCATCTAGGTGAGGAGTTCTTTATTGATAATCATTCAGGGCTGTAGAGGTCGTCTCTAGGTGTTGATCCACTATCTGGGCTGGGTACGGACAGGATATGGCGGCTACGGTGACCTCGAAATAAGAACGAAACAGGCTAATATTAGCATAGATGGCATTCTTCTTACAAAGAGTACATCAGGTGTTACGGGAAGTATTCTCGGTTCCGGTTGACCTAATTAATGCAGCCTAACAGTTCTTTAATAGATTTGGATTATAGAAATGTGTTAAGTGTAGGCCAGGTTAAAGAGATGTGTCTTTAATCTACAGTGCCTTGCAAAAGTATTCATACCCTTCATTTTTTTTTTCATATTTTGTTTTGTTGCAGCATTATGCTAAACTGCTTTGAATTAGTTTTTCCCCACATTTCCCCAAATTGAGTGCTTTTTACATACTGGATGTGTCCACTACAGTAATTAATGGACTAGAAATAATATTCCTCCTGACGCGTGGATTATGCTGTGGATCATCCTGGTTGTGTGTGTGACTATCATACCTCACGGCCCTCTTGGATCTTGGCTAACCGCGAGCAGCGGTGCTCAACCACTCACTATGTTGACGACCGGCATCCCAATGGAGCAACACAGGATTCCTAGCAGCACTGGAATCCATCCACAACTGGATCTTCCACGCCGAACCCGGTACATCCATAGAGGGTCGGGTTGCCGGTTTGTTGTGTCCAAACACGGTGACCCCGTGGCCATTCCCAATACGGATACATTTGAAAGTCTTGTTTTTAATTGTAAACATCCGTTTTCTGTAACAATAGCTCTAATTTATCGCCCTCCTAAACCACATCCAACATTCATCTCTGACATACACAGTTTTCTTATTTCCCTCTGTACAATATATTCCAACATTTTAGTTATTGGTGACTTTAATGTACACATGGACTCCCAGACCTGCCGACTGGCATCTGACTTCAAATACACATTAGACTGTATTAATCTCCACCAGCTTGTTGATGTCCCAACATATACTAAAGGCCATATACTGGATTTAGTGATTACTGATTCTCTTACAGTCACTGGCCTTGAGGTGTATGATGTTGGCGTCTCTGACCACCTGGCAACATTATTCAAAATCCCACTGTCATCTTCTTTTCATAAACCAAAACGTCAGATGACCTTCCGAAATATCAAGAACATCGACTTCACCTCTTTCAGTCAGGATTTACATCTTCTTTCCCCTTCCCCAGATTTGTCAATGGATGAACTTGTGAATTTTTACAACACCAGCCTTAGCTCCATTCTGGACAGTCATGCCCCAGTTAAAACCCGGACTGTCAATTTCTCTAGGTCCGCACTCTGGTTCACAGGAGAACTTAGAAAGATGAAGCAGTCTGGTCGTGTCCTGGAGCGCGCCTATAAAAAATCTGGCCTGATGGTACATAAATTGGCCTACCGAGAGCATCGTAGGGCCTATGCTAGAGCTCTCTCAAAGGCTAGGTCACACTCCCGACATCCCCACAGTACTGATCACGCAAAAACTGACACATTTTTCTTCTACAACGCAGCAGGAGGTCGAGAATATCATCCGTAAATCTAAACCATCCACTTGCTCTCTCGATCCCCTCCCCTCCGCTCTGCTTAAAACCCACCATATTTCCATTAGCCCTCTTATAACCAAACTCATAAACCTTTCACTGCAAACAGGAAATGTTCCAACAGCTCTAAAAACGGCTATTATCAAACCTCTTCTTAAAAAACCTACCCTAGATCCTGAACCTCTGTCAAATTACAGACCCATTTCTAACCTCCCATTCATCTCCAAAGTGCTAGAAAAAGTGGTTTCCTCCCAGCTTCACACCCATCTCAGTTCCAAAAGTCTTTACGATAAATATCAATCTGGTTTACGCTCTCAATATGGCACAGAAACAGCCTTCCTCAGAGTGACCAGTGACCTCCTTATGGCCTCTGACTCCGGCTCCACTTCTCTGCTCATCCTCCTCGACCTCTCTACTGCGTTTGATACTGTTGACCATCGCATCCTCCTTCACAGTAGTGTTAATTTCGTCAGACGAGACGAGACGAAATATGTTCGTCAACGACCTTTTTTTTCATGACTAAGACGAGACGATGACAAGACTGCACCACTGTCCAAAAACGCTGACTAAGACTAAATTAACATGCATTATTGTTGACGAAAAAAGACGAGACGAAAATGTTTTGCATAAAATAAAAACGAAGATAAAATCTCTCTTCATTTTCGTCTACAATCGTCTCTGCTTTTTCATCAGCTGTTACGGCTTTAAAATATTCAAACTGCGCTTTGGCGCGCTGGCTGGCGCTGAGCCAGAGACGGACGAGCTCTGCTCTTGTCATATAATCACAACTATCAACTATGCAGTGTTTTTAACCACATAACGCTTATTTTAGGTTTCAGACATTTAAATACACATAAGTACTAGTAAAAGGAGACATTTAGAGTTTGTAAAATACACACATAGGTCTATGGAAGCAGCAAATAACAATCTATTCAAATATAATTTGCCGATGTGTTTTATTCATATCACATACACATAGGCTTAGTAACTAAAAAGTCCACTCTATTCCTCTTCTAGTTCACCAGCCACTTACTTGCATGTATTTCGGGAGAAACGGATGAATGTATATGTGCTGTAAATACGGCTGACAGGACTCTGAACAGCAGCGCGAACAAACATGGCGGCGCCCATCTCACGTTACAGATTACGACCCAGATCATTTATATAGGGTTTTAAAGTACGAAACATACTAATTCACACATATTTGTGAATCGGAATATTAGATAGTTCATGGCATGGTAAGCAAGTGTGTGAGTATTTTGGATAAAAAAGGAAAAACGAAATAAAAGCGATCTATCTGTCATACAGTGTTATTGTGTCTGTGTTGTGACACGTGACAAGCTTGATGCGTCGCCATGGAAACAATAAGGACGAACGTTCTAATCTAAAATAACGGTCGCTTAAAAAAAACTCACTCTCAGGGGTCCGCTAGAATATTTAAAACTCACCACTGAAAGGGTTAATCATTTGTGAATGTGTCTCCTAAATCAGCAATTGAAAACCAGACACGTTTAACATTTGCATTCAACAAAAATCATTCAACAAGTGTATTTTGTCAGGTAATTATGACATTTAACCAATGTTTGAGATATGTGAAACACTTTTTTTGCTGAAATGTGTATCAGTAATAATCTCAGTAATAATGTGTTATTTTAAAAAAAGACTACAATTTTTTGACTAAACCTAGACTAAAATATATTGAGTTCTTTTTGACTAAAACTAGACTAAAATTAAAAGACTTTTAGTCGACTAAAACTTGACTAAGATACCTTGAGTTTTCTTTTGACTAAAACTAGACTAAAATGATGAGACTTTTAGTCGACTAAAACTTGACTAACAAAAAAAGATATGTGAATGACTAAATATGACTAAAACTAACAAGGACATTTGGCACAAGACTATGGCCCAATCCCAATTCTATTTTCTACCCCTTCGCCTTCCCCTCGCCCCTTCCCCTTGTCCCTTGAAACAAAGTGTAAAGGGGAAGGGCTAAAATATTTCCCCTAAGAAATGGGACACCACTACAACACTGTGATACGTCATCATACGTTGTCGCTAGTTCCTAATGTTACGTCAGAGGACATGCGCAGATGTTTATCACTCATTCCAAGATGTCAAAATGTTGTCATGTTGCAAAAAATACAAATGTACGGTGTACGCACCGTTCATTCACATGTGGCCGTAAGCAAAACAAACAACGCATTATCACATGCGCGGCAAATTGCTAATCAGTGTAGTGGTGCCTGGAGAAGTATATATGCTTCATTTGTGAATTTCGTTTTGAACTCTCTATTTGAACGCATTCGTTTTCTGGATCCTTGGACTAAAATGTTTACAGGGGTTCACTGGTTTAAGAAATTTCTGATCGTAAAAATCAGCTTCTTTTTATTTGTAAGGTATCGTTTTTATTATTATGTACTGATTTAAATTACTGGTGCGGTGAGCGGGGGTGCAGGTGCATTAGGCGCAATCATCAAATACATTTCAAAGCAAGCCGGCTCCACGGTCCTGACTGCATCATCACTGCCTTTATTGGGTGTTTTGAGCGAATATTTACATTTATTCACATGACTGGATGTGGTGGACTGCCATGATTTTGGCGAATGCAGGACACTGAATAATGCGCATCAGAGGGGATTTAAAAAGTGGAAGTGTGTATACACCGTATACGTTACCTGCGTACACCATCCACTACACCACCGTTGCAAATTGCCGTGCCACTGGTCTTTCATGTTTCTAACATGCAGTCAAGTGTATATGACATAAAAATATATTTTGTAATATCGTGCAATCAGTGCTATCTGCTAGCAAACTTTAGCGATTTTTTTGCAAACGTTTATTTACAAAACAACACCATAAACACAAACACAAGATTGAAGGTAATATACATATAATGAAACATTGTCATGAAAATCCTTATTAAAGGCAAAAATTACTTATATTTACGAGTCTGCTTGCTCGAGTGAGCAGCCATGTTGGAAATTTCTCTTAGCCCTTCGTTTGAAGTGAGGTCCTGAAAAATCTTCGTTTGGAGGGCTATCTGGCCCTTCCCCTTACCCCTACCCCTCCAACCAAAAGAGAAATGAGACACCCCTACCCCTTCACGTGAACGCGCCAAACGGAGGGGTAGGGCTAAGGGGTAGAATTGGGATTGAGCCTAAGACTAAATTAAAAATAGGTGACGAAATTAACACTACTTCACAGACTTCAGCACTACATTGGTCTTTCCGACACCTCCCTAAAATGGTTTCGCTCTTACCTCACAGATAGGACCGAGTGTGTAGCCTTGGGGGAGGCAAAATCCTCACCTCACATTGTTACCTGTGGGGTCCCCCAGGGCTCCGTACTCGGTCCAACCCTCTTCACAATCTACACGCTTCCCCTTGGCCGTGTCTGCAGCAGGCATGGAATTCATTACCATTGCTATGCTGACGACACACAACTCTATCTCCATATCACTCCCTCCGGCTCCCCCTCTGCCACCATTTCCCGCCTTACCTCCTGCCTGGAGGAGATCGGGCATGGATGAATCAAAAATTTCTGCAGCTGAATGGCTCTAAAACAGAAGCCATCCAAATCGGAACACCCCACCAATTACGCTCTTCTCCTATTACATCTGTTTCATTCTTTGGCAATACTATTTCCCTCTCTCCTTCCGTTACTAACCTTGGGGTCAAGTTTGACTCCTACTTTTCTTTTGACAATCATGTCACCTCAATTTGCAAAACCTCTTTTTTTCATCTTCGTAACATTTCCAAACTTCGTCCCTCTCTTTCCCTTTCAGCTGCAGAGAAGCTTGTCCACGCCTTTGTCTCCTCCAGGCTGGACTACTTTAACGCACTTCTGTTGGGAATCCCTGGCAGGAGCCTCCAAAAGCTCCAGTTTTTGCAGAATGGTGCTGCCAGGGTCCTAATGGGGGTGCGGAAACATGAGCACATTACCCCCATCCTCCAATCCCTTCACTGGCTCCCTGTTCACCTCTGCATAGAATACAAGATCCTCTTGCACACCCATCACTGTCTGTATGGTGCGGCCCCCACATACCTCACTGATCTCCTTTCCCCACACACCTCCACCCGGACCAGAGCAGGCTAACGGCACCTCCTGGTTGCACCTAGGACACGGTTCAAGATCATGGGTGACAGGGCTTTTAAAGCATCCGCTCCTCGTCTGTGGAATGCCCTCCCAGAACAACTCAGAGCCCCCAGGACCACGGATGTTTTTAAAAGAGAACTGAAAACCTTCCTTTTCAGAAAAGCGTATTTTTAAGTGTCTGTGAATTTGTTTTTTATCTATTTTTATCTGTTTGATCTTTGTAGCACTTTGAGATTTGATGTCAAATGTATAGTGCACTATAAATAAAATTCATCATCATCACATCAATTTACACTCCATACACCATAATAAAGACAAAGCAAATACCAGATTTGCAAATTTTACAAATTTATTAAAAATAAAACACTGAAATAAGTGCATTGCATAAGTATTCATACCCTTAACTCAGTACATAGTTGAAGCACCTTTACAGCCTCAAATCTTTTTGGGTATGATGTGACAAGCTTTGCACATCTGCATTTGCCATTCAAGCTCTGTCAGCTTGGATGGGGGCTGGCAGACATTTTCTAGGGTCCTAGTTGTTCCAATCTTGCATTATGGATAATGCTTCTGTGAACCTTCAATGCAGCAGATTGTTTTCTGAACTCCTCCCTAGATCATTGCCTTAACGCAAGTCTGTCACTGAGCTCTACAGGCAGTTATCTTGACCTCAGGACTTGGTTTTTGCTCTGATATGCATTTTCAGCTGTTAGACCTTTTCTGAGGTGTGTGCCTTTCTAAATCATGCTCATTCAAATGAATTTGCCACAGTTTAACTCCACTCGAAGTGTAGTAACATCTAGAAGCAAAATGAATGCTCCTGAGCTAAATTTCGAGTGTCCCAGAAAAGGGTATGAATACTTATGCAACGGGATCTTTTCAGTTTTTTATTTTTAATAAATTTGCAAAGATGTTAAAAACCTATTTTTTGCTCTGGCATTATGGAGTAGGGAGTGTAGATTGATGTGAGAAAAAAAGGTAATTTAAAGCAGTTTACCATAAGGTAGCAACATAACAAAATGTGAAAAAAATGAAAGGGGTATGAATAATTTTGCAAGGCACTGTAGATTTAAACTGACAGAGTGTGTCTGCCTCCCGAACAGTGTTAGGTAGATTGTTCCATAGTTTAGGCGCTAAATAAGAACATGATCTGCCGCCCACAGTTGATTTTGATATTCTAGGTATTATCAAATTGCCAGAGTTTTGAGAACCCAGAACGGGACTTCAATGCGCGTATCGCAAATTATTTGATTCAGAACGGGACGTTAATGCGTTCGCCATTTAAAATGTGCACTTTAAAATCCCATTTTGAATCAAATAATTTGCGATACACACATTGAAGTCTCGTTCTGAATCAAATGACTCAAGATAAGCGCGTATGGTTCGTCATTTGATTCAGAACGGTATTTTAAAGCGCATATGGCGAATTCACCCCCCCCCCCCCATCTCCCCCGGCAAAACACACCCTGTATACAGGTACTGTACAGTAGTAAAAAATTGGCTTTAAAGGATAACTATTGCCAAAATGCAACCTGGGCTGTTTTTTTTTACTGTAAACGAGACAAACATATATCTAAAAGCATAATTACGACAAACGAGGCCTTTTTGAGATTGACTGTGATTTCGTTTTGTGGTCAATGGCCGGTGAATGGGGGTACTAGGGGTATAACTTTGAGCGCATCAAAATCTATATTTTTACAACACTAAGAAGGCTCGACACACCATGAAACTTTGCTCGAAGTATCGCCTGGGTCTCTACACTTGAACTCGAGCATTGAGAACATTGTTTGTGTACACAGAGTTTACTAAAAAGAAAGGTTTTGAACAACTCACTTTCACTGTTTGGGTTTCCGCTCGCGGCCGTCTTACCAGACAAGAAGTGTCGATCTCCGAATGCGAGGATGGATAGCTCCTAAAGGATATTTCCATATAAATGCACGGCTAATTTGTTGTTTTGTCGCAAGTGAAAAACAATATTAACCTTCTAGTTGTAAAAAGAGCCTCATATAAGCCTAATATTTCGTCCTATGGAGTCCATTCATTCGCATTCGGAGATCAACACCTCTTGACTGGCAAGATGGCCGCGAGCGGAAACTCAAACAGTGAAAGTGAGATGTTCAAAACCTTTCTTTTTAGTAAACTCTGTGTACATAAACAATGTTCTCAATGCTCGAGTTCATGTGTAGAGACCCAGGCGATACTTTGAGCAAAGTGTCATGGTGTGTCGAGCCTTCTTAGTGTTGTAAAAATATAGATTTTGATGCGCTCAAAGTTATGCCCCTAGTTCTCCCATTCACTGGCCATTGACCACAAAACGAAATCACGGTCAATCTCAAAAACGGCTCGTTTGTCGTAATTATGCTTTTAGATATAAGTTTGTCTCGTTTACAGTAAAAAAAAAAAAACAGCCCAGGTTGCATTTCGGCAACAGTTATCCTTTAATGAGTACATAAAATTGTTACTCTACTGTTAGCCAGTCTCTTTATTATGCTAAATATCAATACAGTTTATTTATTTTTTTATATTTAGTGCATAAATTCTATGTTAATACCTTAAAGGGATAGTTCACCCAAAAATGAAAATTTGATGTTTATCTGTTTACCCCCAGGGCATCCAAGATGTAGGTGACTTTGTTTCTTCAGCAGAACACAAACGAAGATTTTTAACTAAAACCGGTGCAGTCTGCCAGCCATATAATGGAGGTGGATGGGCACCAGACCTTTAAAACATGCACAAACATGCACAGACAAATCCAAATTACACCCTGCTGCTCGTGAGGATACATTGATGTCCTAAGAGAAACTAAACAGTATTTATATCATTTTTTACCTTTGATACACAGCCACTCCATCTGTTCTGAGCACAAGCTTATTATCCGGCTTGTTACATGTGTACGTGCTCTGGCGTAGTATACGCAAACACCGGAAGGGGAAATCTGTGAAAAAACAACAGTCCCGGATGAGTTTGCGCAAGCAACCGTAATCTTTTAGCTTTAAATCAGTTTGAACAATCAGGATAAGCACAAGTAATTACCATTTTGAATAGCCGTTATACCCACAATCTCTGTGCACTGTGTAAACAATGAGTGTTGTATACATGCGACAGATCGCTTCCGGCATTTGTGTATTCTACGCCAGAGCGCTACACATGTATCGTCACGAACCGCAGGGTGTAATTTGGATTGGTCTGTGTGTTTTTTTTTTTACTTTAAAAAAAGTTTGGTGCCCATCCACTGCCATTATATGGCTGGCAGACTGCACCGGTTTTGGTTAAAAATCTTTGTTTGTGTTCTGCTGAAGAAACAAAGTGACCTACATCTTGGATGCCCTGGGGGTAAGCAGATAAACATCAAATTTTCATTTTTGGTTGAACTATCCCTTTAAATGTCATGAAAAACACTTTTGAAAACTTGTCTAGAAAAGGGCTTAATTACTCCAAATAAAGCGTTTGTTTCATTGTAATGTTCAAGGATGCGTTATATCTATTTGGACTTCATACACAGTGAAAAGGCCTAACAATTCATTCAACAAACAGTTGCATGAGCTAAGACATTGCAGGCAGCTTTTCATGACCACATGAATACATTCACCTGATGCATCTTTAAAGCTATCAGCAGTTGTCTTTAATCACAAATGTGAATGTTTGCTTACAGACATCTCAGCAGGTGGGAATATCAGGCCGGCTGTCTTTGTGGAGGCGGACAGACTTCAGCGAGTACGTATGGAGGCTCTGGACAATCCAGCTCATAGCAAGTGCAGTGAGACATCGATCAAACAGACGTACCTGACGGAGTTACGCGGAGAGACAGTGTCTGAAAAGTAAATTAACTGCTAGACTTACACATCTATTTAACACATGCGGTGTATAAATATGTATGAGGCTGATTTCTGGTATCTGAAAAGTCAAGTACTTATTCCATGAGTATATTATATGAGTAATGTGACTCTGTAGCATGTTCTGTATGGATGCTTTAGTCCTGCAGGGATTGCAGAAGCACAGGTCATCTATCATGAGCATGAAATGCTGAAGCCCATGAAAAAGAGGAAGAGGAGGGAATACAACAGCCCATCGGAGGAAGAGTCTGATGCTGAACCAATGGTGCAGTTCTATAAATGAATGTCATTATTTTTACATTATCAATATGGTGCTTTGAGTTCTAATGCAATGAAATGCTCTTCTGTCATTAGGAGGAGAAAGTGGAGCCTTTAAAATTGGATGGCAGACAGAGCAAAGCAGGTACTTCATCACAATCCCAGGATACACAGTAATTACTTCATGAAACCGTCACTAATGAACTAAAGCTAGATTTCAAACACACACACAATTGTCAATTACTCTTGTTAGTCACTTTTTGAAAATTATGGTTTTGTTTTCTTTTCTAGTGTGATTTCATTAGCATTTGCAGGTATTCTAATGTAAAGTGATAGACAATGATATGAACAATAGCAATGCATGGACATCTTCTGAAGTATAAATGCTTTACATATTTAACTTAAGATGTACAAATGTTTAAATGTGGTGTAATTATTATGTTATGTGCACAGCATAAATGCGAACACTCCCTCTGAAACTTAACAAATTTAATTAGAAGACATGTTAGGGTTCTTTAGAGATATAATATTCCAGCAAATCAGCTTGATCGGTTACCAAAGAACAATATTAAATTATTCAGGAAAATATAATTTTCTATCTGACAGTTACTAATGAAAACTAAATAAAAAATTCTGGGGTAACTTCAAGTTTTGATCAACAGGTAAGTATAGTATGTAATTTCTTGACACTTAAACATGTTATATAGCCCACTGAATCATACTCAGACTTAATGCTGACAATGAAACAACTTGAGAGAGAACTGTCAGGATGACAAGTGAAAATATAGCAAAAGTAATACAGAAATTCAAAAACAATGGACTTGTGAAAAGGCCCCTAAAATAATTAGGTCTTCACTTTAAGCTTAATTTCATGATGAGTGAGTTTTTGCTAGAAAAAGAGCGGGAGAAACAACTGACAAAGTGTCTCAGTGCCGACAAAATCTATGAAAAGAGTGACACTTTATCTGACAGAGTAAGATGCAGCCTTCAGAAGTGACATGCTTTGTTGTTTATCCACACCAGAACTACCTACTGTAGCCAAAGCACAATAAACTCAATTAACTTTTTCCAAGGCCCATATTTACAAAATATAGACTTCTGAGAATCCATACTCTGGTCTCATTTCGGATTTAACAGCATCCAAAATGTTATGTTGTTGCTAGAGGAGTACAATGAGAAGTGTCTGGTTCCCACAGTGACGTTCAGTACTAGTAAAGCTTTTATACTGGGATGTATGTAAGTTTATCTTATAGTCTCATCAGACCACAGGACATGGTTCCAGTATTTCATGCTTTTGGTTGTCTTCAGCCAACTGTTTGTGGGCTTTCTTGTGAGCCAGCTTCAGATGAGGCTTCCTTCTGGGACGATGTCTATGCAAACCGACTTGTTGCAGTGTGCGGCGTATGGTCTGAGCACTGACAAGCTGACCTTCTACTTCTGCAACCTTTAAAGCAATGCTGGCAGCACTCATGCATCTGTGTTTTGAAGCCAGGCTCTGCACCTGACGCACAGAACGAGTGTTAAACTTCATCGATTGACCCTTGCGAGGCCTTTTCCGAATGGAGCCCATCTTGGAAAAGCTCTGTATGACTCTGACCACTGTAGAGTGACTCTGACCACTGTAGAGTAACTCTGACCACTGTAGAGTAACTCTGACCACTGTAGTGTAACTCTGAGCACTGTAGTGTAACTCTGACCATTGTAGTGTAACTCTGACCACTGTAGAGTAACTCTGACCACTGTAGTGTAACTCTGACCACTGTAGTGTAACTCTGACCACTGTAGAGTAACTCTGACCACTGTAGTGTAACTCAGACCACTGTAGAGTAACTCTGACCACTGTAGTGTAACTCTGACCATTGTAGTGTAACTCTGACCACTGTAGAGTAACTCTGACCACTGTAGTGTAACTCTGTTTCAGGGTGTTACTGAACCTCTAATAGCCTTGGCCATCTTTGTGGAGAGCAACAATTCTAATTCTCAAATCAAAAGTTTTTTTTGCCATGAGATGCCATGTTGAACATCCAGTGGTCAGTATGAGAGAATTGTACTTAAAGCACCTAATTTTAACTGCTCTAATACAAGATACACAAGTTTGTATGGTCTTGTCAAGCTGAAAAAAACATAAACATGATGAATAGGACATGTGGCGTCGCATGGTTAAACAACATACTGCTGTTATCACTTAGGGTGTACTCACTTTTGTTGCCAGCTGTTTTGACAATAATGGCTGTATGTTGAGTTATTTTCAGGGGACAGTAAATCTATACTGCTATACAAGCTGCACATTGACTACTTTAAAATATATCCAAGTTTCATTTCTATAGTATTGTCCTTTGAGAAGATAATGCTAAAATTGTTGCTGAAATGTGAGGGGTGTACTCACTTTTGTGAGATACTCTGTGTGATATTTGTATAAATGTGTGCTAGAACTTCTGTACTATAGTAATAATGAGATCACACTGTCTGTTGTAACACATACAAGCAGTGTCCTTTGCATGTATAACTGTGTAACAGTTCTCTCCATAGGTTCAACAGAGAGTAAGCTGGAGCTGTGGTCCTGGCCGCAGTATCTAGAGCAGCAGAAAGCTATGGCCGCTCCAGCCAGACTCTTCCAGGAGGTTTGACTTCTTTATTTCACTGTAGGAAGTGAATAATTCTGCTTTGGTAGTGTTTTTAATTTTAAACTCCTTTATTCAGTGACATGTTATGCTTCAGTAGATATTACAAATAGTGTATAGTTCAATGGATTTTCTTATTCTTTTCAATAATAATATTTATATATGTAACTGGTCTAGACCCAGAGGGTTCCCATAATTAAGAACAACTTCAGACAGGGCATGAAGTTAGAAGGCATCGACCCCCAGCACCCCTCTATGTATTTCGTCCTGACGGTCGCTGAGGTACATTGAAACATCTCTACATTTCACATTCTGACTGTTACAACTATAGATCAGGGATGCCCAACCCTGTTCCTGGAGATCTACCTTCCTGCAGAGTTCAGCTCCAACACTGATCAAACACAAGTGAACCAGCTAATTAAGATCTGATGGAGCACTTGTTTGGAACTGAACTCTGCAGGAAAGTAGATCTCCAGGAACAGGGTTGAGCTCCCCTGATCTAGAGGAATCTGACTCTGAGTGCTCATTCTCTTGAAATGCTTGTATTTAGGTCTGCGGCTTCAGATTACGTCTTCATTTTGATGGTTATTCTGACTGCCATGACTTCTGGGTCAACGCCAATTGCCCTGATATTCACCAACCCGGATGGTGTGAGAGCACAGGACACAAGCTGTACACACCAAAAGGTACATTTCAAGGTACATTTCAAACCTTAATCTGTTTGGATGAGAATAAATAAGTAAAACAGGTGATAAACATACCATTAAACCAAAATTTATTCAGACACATTAACATTTCTCACATTATCATAGTTTGTAGTTTATACAGGGTTTCCGCGGGGTCTTAAAAAGTCTTAAAAAGTCTAAAATTTAAAAATCAAAATTTTAGGCCTTAAAAAGTCTTACATTCGCTGTTCTAGGTCTTAAATAATTTTACACAGGTCTTATTTTTCCGATGTCCATGTAACGCTACCTCTAATATTCATTTAAATTATCTTTTTGTTGTTTCCGCGGTGTTGTAGTTCTTTATTTCACTATTCCAAATATAATTTGATGTATTTAAACTACAAATGAGACCAGCATGCAATAGCCAATCAGCTTTCTGTTATTGGCGCGAGTCTCTCTCGGATTGTACCGCAGAAGTAAAATGGATTTAACTTTTTAGCTATGGGGAAGTGCAAGTTTAGCGATACTTAGCTTGAAAAAACTGAATATAGGGCTTGGCTAAGGCCAGTTGCTAACAGCTAGATTTTTTTCTCCCTCTGTGGAAGTTACTGCGTCTTCAGAATCGCAGTAGCAGAATACAGGTCAAACGACCTTTTTCTGTATATAATGTTATCAATAATAATAAGGAATATAGGTCAAGCTAGCTGACCGCCAGCCTTCGAAATACTTTTAAAATGTTTTTTTTTTTACTTGCCCGACCGAACAAACCACCTGATTCAAACTGAAGTGACAAAAACAACTAGCGAAGCATCGAAAGGCAAGAAAGATTTATATTTTAATACATTCAACGTAAACAGAAATTGATAATGGATAGTGTATTTCTGGTATATTTGTGACATACTTTAAAACAAATGAATGTAACAGCACTCTAAAGAAACACACTGTGTTAAAAATGTCAAATGTATAGTTTATTTATAACATGTTCAGTAATATACCAAGTGAGCTTTTTGCTGAAAATTCTCACAATTACAAATGTTACATTAATTTTAGCTAAATAAAAAAGTAGTTAGTCAAGTAGTTACTTACATATTAGACAATATGCAACATTAGCAGAAGCATTCTCCTAGCAACGTTTTACTATAATTCAGCGTTTTGATCGAATCTGTTTAAATAACTCGCTCATTAAGTGACTTACCGCCACCTGCTGGTAGTTTAGTGTGTTTAAAAGTATGCCTCCACACCCAACATTTCTAATGTATATATTTATAAATCAATAAATGTATTTAAAACGTTAATCTCACTTTTAATTTTGCAGTGTAAATTATGTAATCTCACTGCTAACAGCCATTTAGAATTTATTGATAAATTCATAAAATAAATTTCAAAGGTAATGCATACATTTCAAAAGTAAAAAAAAAAAAGGCCTTTATAAAGGTAAATCAAATATGCAGATTTAAGATGTAAAAGCTAATAGAGCACTGATGAAAATATTGCTTCAGAATTTTTATTTTTTTACATCAAATATTTCTAGTGGTACTTTTATGGGGATATTTTGTGTGGAATAGTATCTGCTGATATGAAAAGTTCACTGTATATCGTAGTAATAAATTTAATTTATGACAGCCATGAAATTGTTTACTTTTTACATTAAACACATTAAATATTACATGTATGCATGTAATATAATATCTATTTCCATTACAGGTTTAGGTCTTAAATTTCATATAAGGTGGTATTAAAAAGGTCTTAAAAAGTCTTAAATTTCACTTGTTCATATCTGCAGAAACCCTGTTATAAAATTGTAATAAAATATGACAAGAACTCAATAGTCAAACTGTGTCAGAACAAATTCATCTTGATAACGTCAGATAACTCGTAGAAAGGTGTGCAACAAAACATGGTCAGGTCAAAGTGTCTGAATAATTTTTGGTCCCAAATTTGATAAATTTTACTGGTAGTCCACTGTATGAAGAATGTTTGGGTGTAATATGTCTTTTTTACTTTATTTTGCTATCCTCACTTACATAAATGAACTATAGTGTCCTGCAACCACTAGTAAAAATATCAACAATTATATCTGGTGAATAATTTTTGGTTTGACTATATATTTTAATATGCATACATACTCTTGAAGGTTATATACAGGTTATATAAGTTATGTAGGTTGAATTATATCAAAGCATCATTACTCCAGTCTTTAGTGTCACATGATCCCTCAGAAATCATTCTATTTTTTCAGATTATTATCAATATTGAAAACATTTGTGAAAAATTCAACATACAAAAAGTTCAAAAGAACAGCATGTCTTTGAAATTGAAATCTTCTGTCACATTGTATATGTCTTTACTATTGCTTTTGATTAATTTAATGTGCCCTTGCTGAATTAAAGTCATCTATTGAATTTCTTTCTTTCATTCTCCTAAACTTTTGAATAGTGGTAGTGGTTTGAAACATTTCTTACTTATAAACTCTCGACCGTTATATGAATGTCACAAGTTTGCAGGTTTCTACAATTTTCACGTAAAGTTGGTTAATGAACTGTATCACTTGGCTTAAAATGTTTTCTGCAATTAATATTAATAATATATTTCATTCTGTAATGAATATCGCTGCCTTTTACTACGGTAAAGGGAACTTGTGTCAAGAAAACCATGGGAACATCATTGTAACACATGGCCTCTAATGGCTTATTGCTTTAATATAGTTTAAAAACTTGCACTTAAAAAATAGGATCTATTATATGTCACAACTGCTATAAATGTGCTATTCATGCAATTATATTGTAAATTGACCATATGCATGGGTTACTTCCTTGTTTTAGACAAGCCAGCTCAGTCATTTCCGGTCAACTGTACTGTGCAGTAATAGGAGTCTACTTTGCTCATTTTCTCATAATCCATTCACAATCAAAGAAAAGTTTTGTTTGTCTAAGAGGACCAAACGCACATGTATACCGTTTCAAGAATGACAAACGCCAGTTTGACAAAAAAATATGCGAGTAAATCGACTAAATATGCGCGAGTCATTGCTATGATTGACAGTAATAACAGGACTAAACATCTGACAAGCCGATGTCAAAAAAAGAGCTGTGCATTAAATGATTCAGACTAAATTCAGAGTAACACAACTACAGCAGGAACAAGTTTGTGTTGGTTAAATATAGACTATTTAATAGCTTCTAGAGTTCAACATAAAGCTTAAAAGATGTAGTTATTAAATTAAATAAAATATTTCAAATTCATATTGAGTGCATTATTTAATTCTTAAACCATTAATATTGAACTTTTTTAATTTGTAGTGAACTATATATATAAGTATTTAAATAATTCTCCCTTATAGGCTGTTTGTGTCTGAGCTTATTCATTTATTTATTTATTTTAATGACTTTCTGCGCTTGCTATACTACATACTTCAGTGCGGTAAACGTGCTACAATTTATTATACTAGTAATTTGATAATAATAAGTAATTTGAAATGATAGCTGCAGCCAGTGAGTGATCCTCTGCTGCCATCTTCTGGTTATAAGGTTAATTTCATGTCATTTTCCTCTTAAAAAGAGGTTTTCCATGAAAAGACTTTTTTTTTTTCTATGCTTTATTTAGCTGTCAGCGTTTAAATGTACAGCTATGCAGGTCCTCTCCTGGGATTACCAGGCTTGTTGTTAAAGGAACACTCCACTTTTTTTGGAAATAGGCTCATTCTCCAACTCCCTCCGAGTTAATAAGTTGATTTTTACCGTTTTGAAATCCATTCAGCCGTTCTCCTGTTCTGGCGATATCACTTTTAGCATAGCTTAGCATAGATCATTGAATCCCATCAGACCAATAGCATCGCGTTCAAAAATGACCAACGAGTTTCGATATTTGTCCTATTTAAAACTTGACTCTTCTGTAGTTATATCGTGTACTAATACCGGCGGAAAATGTAAAGATGCGGTCTAGAAAATCGCAGTTTTACATTTACCGCCGGTCTTAGTACACAATATAATAAAACTCAACTTATTAACTCGGGGGGAGTTGGAGAATGAGCCTATTTCCAAAAAAAGTGGAGTGTTCCAATATGAAACTGAATGTTCATGCCACTATCATTATTTACAATGTTGCAATTATTATTTTTCTCAGTTTCTGATAAGAACGAGGCAGTAGAGGAGTCTCAAGAGTGTCCACCTATATATAGCACATATAAAATGAGCCTCAGCTGAAGTTTAGGAGCTGCTTATCATTATGCAGAATATGGTCAATTCATGTGTTATAGTTTATATTTTAACTGTTCAATGCTCTTCCCTTGCAGGATGTAAAGAAGAAGAGTTTTCTTGGTCCAACTATCTAAAAATCACCAGATCACAAGCCGCACCGAAAGAGCTGTTCTCTAGCTCAGTCAAAGTGAGTCATGATGGGCAAACACTAAACCTGTACTGCAGTTTCTTACTGAAGGACTCTGTGTGAACATGAAGCTTGTTTTCTGACTGCAGCTGGAGACAGACTGTGGGTTTGAGGTGGGGATGAAGCTGGAGGCTGTGGACCGCATGAACCCCTCTCTCATCTGTGTTGCAACAGTAACAGACAAAGTGGCCAACCGTTTCCTGGTTCACTTTGATAACTGGGACGACACTTACGACTACTGGTGAGTTTTCCACATTTGTTTAAATGATACTGTATATATCAAGTCCTGTATGAAATGAAACGTTTTATTATTTAAAATTGAACTGGTAATGTGTTCCATTTCCTCTTCATCGTAGGTGTGACGCTCATAGCCCGTACATTCATCCCATTGGCTGGTGTCAGGAGAGGGGCCTCCCTCTGACGCCCCCTCAGGGTAACTCACATGTCATACCAAGTCTGTATGTCCTCAAACACAACATACAGATACTCCACTTTAGCTTCTTTACTCAGTTGTAAATATTCAAGTGGGGATGCATTTTGAAAAGCAAACAAATACCTTTACTCAATGCTTAATATGTAATATGAATAGCAGTTAAAAGGCGCTGTGATCGCCACTGACAATACAACCTCAGTTTTCCTGGGACATTCAATGACGCCATTAAATAGTGATGCCATGGACTTTCTGCATGGACTGCAGTCTAGGGCACAGGTTTGCAAACCCTGGGTTAAAAATAGGTCACCAGGATGATGGAAAATGTGTTACATTAAAAATAAAATTTGTTGTCATAATAATAAAATACAATCATAGTCTATATATGAAAGGTATAAATAAGCCAAATATATTGATATATAGATTTAAAACAGATGCAAGGCACGGTGCTGTGCAAACAAGTTCACAGAAAGGAAACCGAGAGCCGAAATAGAACGCGCATCTTGTTTGTTCGCTTTATTTTACAAAAGCACAAATGTTCTGTTTTTACTGTTGTTTGTTTTTAACACTGATAATAATAAGAAACACCATGGTAAAATCACTGCACCCTGCTCAGAGAAATATGACAAAAGCAATATTCAATATAGAATCTATTGTTAATATTATTCAGAGAGCATTTTAAGGGGAGACGCTACAGGCAAAAACACTGTTTTTTTCATGCACCTGTCAAGTTTAAGATTTTGGGCTTTTTGGTGTTTCATAAAGTGTTTTTTTCAGACTAGTGGAAAGAAAACACCCAAAACACACTGTTAAGTGTTTCTTTTATAACACTTTATCTATTTGTGTCAACACTGTGTCAATTACAATACATATTTTTAAAGGCCGTTTTTTCAAAATGAGTTGTTTCTCCTACACTGAGCCATAAATCTCCACTTCAGTAGCACTTACACACACACAACTTTACATTTTTATTCCTGACTATATTCTAAAGGTTTTTACAGTGGGATCTGTTCAGGGGGGGCAGCTGTGGCCTAATGGTGAGAGAGTTGGGCTTGTAACCCAAAGGTTGCCGGTTCGATTGAAGGTGGGAATTGTGAATGAACAGCGCTCTTTCCACCTTCAATACCATAACTGAAGTGCCCAAGGCACTGAACCCCCAGTTGCTCTCCAGGCGCTGGAGCAATGGCTGCCCACTGCTCTGGTGTGTGTGTGTGTGTGTGTGTGTGTGTGTGTGTGTGTGTGTGTGTGTGTGTGTGTGTGTGTGTGTGTGTGTGTGTGTGTGTGTGTGTGTGTGTGTGTGTGTGTGTGTGTGTGTGTGTGTGTGTACGTGTGTGTGTGTACGTGCACCTGGTATTCATCACGTTGTGGGGACCAAATGTCCCCACAAGGATAGGAATACCAGTAGATTTTGACCTTGTGGGGACATTTCTCAGGTCCCCATGAGGAAACAGGCTTATAAATCATGCACAATGAGTTTTTTTGAGGAAGTAAAAGTGTGCACAATCTCCTGTGAGGGCTAGGTTTAGGTGTAGGGCGATAGAAAGTACGGTTTGTACAGTATGAAAACCATTACGCCTATGGAATGTCCCCATAAAACATGTAAACCCAACATGTGTGTGTGTGTGTGTGTGTGTGTGTGTGTGTGTGTGTGTGTGTGTGTGTGTGTGTGTTTGTTCACTCCTCTCTGCTGTGTGTGCACTTTTGATTTTATACATTTTATTCCCCCAAAAAACTTTTTTTTCCAAATTATAAATTATTACAAAATAAGATCCCCAAAATTTCCTCTGTAAAAACATTTGACTCTAATATGTCAAAAAAAAAATTAAACAAGAATTTTGAAACTGACTTCATCCAGTGTTTAGATTTTTGTACTAGAAATGTATGCAAATTATCGCATATTTCATTAAATAATGGCTCATTTGCATATTTAAACCTAACGTTTTGGAAAACTTGTAATACAAAAAATGTTTGCAATTATCAATGTAATCAATCAACTGTGTAAGTTATTTTAAAATAACTATTAGTTGTTGTTTTGGTTTTTTTTACCCTATGCACCTGCATGTCTTGCCCAATATAGTTCATTAGACTTGTGGCATTAATATAATACATTAATACAGTACCGGTTAAAAGTTTGGTAAATATATATTTAAAGGAACTGTATGTAAGAAATTTATTTCAGTTAATCATAAAATGGCCCTGACATGTCACTAGACATTAAGAAATCATGTTAATTTCAGATACTTATATCACTGACAACAGTGGTCCGGCCAGGATATTGTCATTTAAAAGTGAGAGTTGCAGCCCACGACTGATGTTATTGTTGTCATTTTGTGTTTTGGTCTGAGGCTCCACCCTCCAGCTATCTACCAATCACGAAGTCAGTAGAGTTTCGTCCTCCGGGTTGCCAGCTCAGCTGCAGTTATGAACGTGTCGGATAAAACACGTATAACGTTACGAAACCTAAAAGCCTCGTTATGAATCTGAAATACGTCGTGACAAAGTCCGAAATAACACAAGGATTTGTATAGGAGATGTCTTTGAAAGATGCAGACGGCTGAAAACAAAGAAGAATTTGAAGAAAGACGCCATCCCTGGTGAAAAAAACAGCTAAAACCAGCCTAGACTGGTTGGCTGGTTTTAGCTGGTCATAGCTGGTCGGCAGGCTGGTTTTAGAGGGGTTTTGGCCTTTTTAGCTGTTTTTTTTTTTGGAAAACCAGCTAAAACCAGCTACTTCCAGCTTAAACCAGCTAATACCAGCCAACCAGCCTAGGCTGGTTTTAGTTGTTTTTTTCAGCAGGGATCGTTGCTAATTTTCTCCTGGACAGGTAAGATTCATCTATGTTTGGCTAACGGTCGCCCGTGCTAAATGCGTTCATAAAAAGCGTTATATCGCACCACTAGCAGGGTATGAAAACAATCTATGTTCGACTGAAATGTGGTATTACAGTACATCTTTACGAAATATTTGGCTAATCGCCATTAGTACATTTTTGCGATACATAATTACTTTGCAAAACATCTCTCGTGAAGCATAAACATAATTAACAGAAGAAAAAAATTACTGTGTAGGACTCGTCACTTGCCATTGGAAGCTCCTTGTAGCAGCCTACTCCTGCAGCTTAGCTGGCAACCTCGAGTCAGGGGGGAGAGGGAGGGGATACACCGTTCTACAGTATTTTGAAAGTGATTGCAGTACCAGTTTTGGCCACAATCCTACATACGGTTCCTTTAAAGAAATAATTAGAAGCATTTCTTATGATTATCAATTTTGTAAAACATTTTTGCTGCCTAATATTTTTGTGGAAACTGTGATACACTACCACTGTTCAAAAGTTTAGGGGAAAGTAAAAAAATGAATAAAAAATAACTTTTATTTAGCAAAGTGACGGTAAATTGATCAAAAGTGGCAGTAAAGACATTTATAATGTGGCAAATGATTTAAATAAATGTTCTTTTGAACATTCTATTAAAATTCAAAAAGGAATATTTGAATATTTTAAAATTCAAATGTATCATGGTTTTCACAAAAAAAAAACATTTTTTTTTTCAACATTGATAATAATCAGAAATGTTTCTTGAACAGCAAATTATTTTTAATATTAGAATGATTTCTAAAGGATCATGCGACCTTGCTGAAAATTCAGATTTGATCACAGCAATCAATTACATTTGAACAAATACTGACATAAAAACATTTTTTAAAAAGTAAAGTAGAAAAAGTAATTTTTTTGCAGCATTAGTACGTCTTCTAAAAAATTTTTCTGACCCCAAATGTGTGAGCGCTAGTGTACCTGTATGTATGAATGCTCACATCTGCCTATTTGGGTCTGCTTTTTATAATGCTGGCTCAATGCGATCTCGCCCCGACAGATTATCCTGACCCTGACAGGTTCTCGTGGGAGAGATATCTGGAGGAGACGGGCTCAACGGCGGTCGCTTCTGAAGCCTTCAGAGTGGTGTGTGAAATCTCTCAGTCCTGATGAAACACACTGATAACTGTATTAAAAACACTTCCTGGGTCAAAAGGACTAAATAAGAAAAGTGTCTCTTCTTGTGTGTTTGTGCAGCGCCCTTCCCACAGCTTCCAGGTGCAGATGAAGTTGGAGGCGGTGGATAGGAGGTGTCCGGGCCTGATCCGCGTTGCTACAGTGCAGGAGGTCGACACTTATAGAATCAAGGTGAGGAAAAACTGCTTCTGTAGACAAATCAAATAACAAACTAGAAATAAAAATGTATTCCTTTTTATGAAGATGTATAATGGTTCATAAAAGCCCAGTAGAAATATACACTACGATTAAAAAGTCCTGGGTCTGATTTGTCTGTATGTTTTTGAAAGACAAGTCTTCCGCTCACCATAGTTGCATTTATTTGATCAAAAATATAGTAAATAATTAATCTTGTAAAATATATTTACTGTTTTCTGTGTAAATGTCTGTTAAAATGTGAATGATACTCCAGTCTTCAGTGTCACATGATCCTTCAGAAATCATTAGAATATGCTGATTTTCCACTTAAGAAACATTTCTGATTATTATCAATGTTAAAATGTTAGTGAAAACTAATATTTTTTTTCTGTGAAAACTATGTATATTTTTAAGAATAGAAAGTTTTTATTTGAAATTATGAATGTCTTTACTGTCACTTTTAAAAATTACTGCTGATTAAATTAAATATATATTAATTATATATATATATATATATATATATATAAATCTTTCTGACCCCAAACTTTTAAATAGTAATGTATGTAAAGTGAATTCAATAATGTATGTAAGTCACTTCATATTTAAAGTGAATGATTACTTTTCAAGTAGATTTGAAATGTAAGATTAAGAAAGCTATTTTCTGATAAATTTCATATATAAAATATAATGAGACAAAAATGAAAAAAAAGCAACATTTCAGTGGCAAATTGATAAATGTAGTACAGTGATGTTTCCTTTGAGGATAAATAAACTCATATCTCTTGTCCTTAGATTCATTTTGATGGCTGGAGTCACTTGTATGATGAGTGGATGGATTCAGACCATCCGGACATCCACCCTGCCGGCTGGTGTGAAAACACAGGACACCCCCTCAAACCTCCACCCTGCCAGCCCACCGCCCAGAAACCTGGTGAGAAACCTCCAGATTAACCCCAGTCCTCATTCCTCTGACTCCTACATGCCCATGTATGAAATACTAGTTCATAGTTCATAGTAATATGTGTCGTTTAGGTCCCAGGGAGAACCTGACGGCCCGGCAGCCCAACTTCTCCTCCATGTCTTGTAAAAGTCTGCCTCAGCCACGCAGCACCTCCAAATACAGCTTCCACCATAGGTCAGTCTTTCTTGTGCATTTAACACTTTTTGTAATACACATGGTTTCAAAGCAGCTTTACAGAAAGTGTATCACCCAGGGGCATTGCTAGACCCTTTTTACTGGGGCACGTGCTCCAGTAAAAATATGCTGTGCCCCAGTAAAATCTCAAATTTGAGTTATAATTTACGTTGATAATCCCAAAATAAAGACATTAAACAACTGAATTAATGAGTAATGGGGGCCTGTGTCCCAGTAGATATTTAGGAAAGGAAAGGAGGTGAAGTGAGGCCAAGTATGGTGACCCATACTAGGAATTTGTGCTCTGCATTTAACCCATCCAAGTGCACACACAGAGTAGTGAACACACACCCGGATCAGTGGGCAGCCATTGCTGGTAGGGGGTACGGTGCCTTGCTCAAGGGACTCACCTCAGTCGTGGTATTGTGGGTGAAGAGAGCACTGGTTATTCACTCCCCCCACCTACAATCCCTGCCGGACCTGAGACTCAAACCTGCAACCTTTGGGTTACAAGTCCGACTCTCTAACCATTAGGCCACGGCTGCCCCAAGGTCTTTAGGTCTAGCAACTCCCCTGGTATCACCTCTGCTTTAATACACTAGTTAAAAAAAAATGTTTTCTGTCACTCAGAAAGTGCCCTACTCCGGGATGTGATGGGTCAGGTCATGTGACCGGGCGGTTCACGGCACATCACTGTTTATCTGGCTGTCCATTGGCTGAGAGAAACCAGGGCCGGCTAAAAGCAGATCTCTCCGATACAGAAGGATCCAGACGCAACCTGCTGGTCTTCGGCCAGAGAGCAAAAAAATCCCGATATCATGGCAGGTATAACAATATTCACGTTCGTTGTGTTGATCAAGTATAATTGTGTATTATTTCTGTTATGTAAATATTTAATTAAAATTACCTTTGTTTGCTGTCACCAGGATTGGTCGCCCCCCTAAATATCGTAAAAGTCAGCAAAGAAATTGTCAGAGTGAGTTTTACTCTACTAGATTTTCTATATTTTAAAGTTGAAAATTATCAGTAAAATTCCATCAGTCACTGTGTTTGAACGCAACACAAATTATTTCAATGATATACACTGCTGCTCAAAAGTACGATTTCAGTACGATTTTTAATGCTTTTTAAAAGACTTTTCTACTCATCAAGGCTGTGTTTATTTGATTAAAAATATAGGGAAAAAAATAATATTGTGAAATGTTAATGCAATTTAAAAAATAGTGGTTCCCCTTCCCGGTCGTTTACTATGACGTTACATATGGGAACTCGCTTGAGTGACCTATCACCTCTGAGCTAAAGAGAAAACGCCAATGAACATTGGCAAGTGGAATTTGCATGCACAGCCACTCCCCCATACATACAGGTATATAAGATGACGGCGTGCATCCACTCCTTCAGATTTCTGCTTTAGAGCCTTGCCTCTTCAGCATTCTAAAAGATCTGGAAAATAGAAGAAAAAGTAGAAGTGTGCTGCTATTGCTGCTACCGCCATCTGATTGCCAATCATGTCTGCGTCCTGTGTCCCGGTTCTGCCGGTGCTTGCACTCCAGCGAGCCGTGTCTTGGCCCTTTCCTGGTTAAACCAGAGCAAATTTTTATAACACGGTCGTCGAGAGTATTCCCTCTGGATGTCTTTCCGACCGTGTGCCTCTGGGTGTGGTAGCTTCCTCACTTCTTATGACGGACACGATCTCTGCCTCACGTGTCTGGGCCGAGCACACGCTGAGGTGGCTTTTGTGGATGGTTCATGCTTTCATTGAAAGCGTATGACCACGGCTACCTTCGTCCTCTACCCGGCCCAGTTCGGCGGGCCGTAAAGGCTCCTCGACTGCCCCAGCTAGAGGCTTGGGTGACCTTACGGTAACAATCCGGAATGCTCCGCTGGGCAAACCCCCATGGACTTTCGGGTCATTGCGCAGTCTCATGGAGCTTCCAAAGCACGGCGCTCCCCAATCACACAGTGGGCCAATCATCTCCATTGGTGCTTCAGAGGATGAGAAAATGTCAGTCCCAGTATCAGAGGAGGGCAATCAGCTGCTCCATCAGAGGCGGACGCCGAACTGTCGGCCATGCACTTCCAGGCCGCCAAGGGGATTGGGTTGGAGGTGCCTTGTACCGGCGTGACACCTGTGCCACCTGCTGCTCAGGGACCTACAAAGAATATCCACAGAGCTGCAAAGACGTCCCTTACACGGGTAACCTGGAGATGGCAGAAATTGCTCTTAGGGGTATGTCAACATCTGCACCCCCACCCCTGGGGGAGGGCTGGGGGCTTCTGTTTACTCAACAACCATTGACCTCCAGTGGTACCCACCTATTCACAGAAAGAGCAAATTCCACTATCGCTAGGTCTTTCGCCTCAAGCTCTGTCCCTGAGCGAAGCTCTGCTTCCTCGGACTCGGAGCCGGAATTCGCCAGTGGGGGAACCAGGTCAGAAGGGAAGCACTGCCCCAGAACTTGCACGTGTGGCTTCTGGACGGGACACGGTAGACCTCACTGGCCTTCCCCAGGCCGTGATAGACACTATCACTCAGACTAGAGCCCCCTCCATGAGGCAGGCCTACACTGCAAGAGAAGTTGGAGGCTGTCTCTATCCACTTTAAAAGTGTACGTTGCAGCTATTGCAGCATAAAGCGATGCAGTGGATGAATTGTCCCTTAGGAAGCATCACCTGGTCATCAGGTTCCTGAGAGGTGCGAGAAGGGTTAGCTCCCCTAGGCCGCACCTCTTTCCCTCTTGGGATCTCTCTGTTGTCCTGCAAGGCCTTTAGAGGGCTTCCTTTGAGCCACTGGATTCAGTCGAGCCAAAATACCGCGCTCGCCTCCTTAAAGAGTGTGGGGGATCTGCAAGCTTTCTCTGTCAATGAGACGTGCCTCGAGTTCGGGCACATATCTTGAGACCCCGGCCCCTGGTTATCTGCCCAAGATTCCCACCACTCCCTTCTGTGTCCCCTAGGAGTTTGAGCTCACTCCACTTGGAGTGTTGCCTCCTCCTATGCGCTGGAGCACGGTGCCTCTCTAGCTGACACCTGTTGAGATGCGGGCTGGGCGACACCCAATACCTTCGCGAGATAGGTATTAATCTATATTAAACTATAATCTCCGCATGCTAAGGTAACATCAGGTAATTTGTGGGAGGCCGGCTCGGTGTCGGCTTGCTGCGCCACTCCTCTCGGATCCGTGTGCCATTTCCCCAGTTGTTCCCCCCATGTGAATTCTGGCTTCTTAATGCCCCGCAGCCCGGACTAGATGGAGTAGTACGTGACTCTGCTCTGGCTGGGGTCGCCTTCTAGGACTCGGCTCCTCAGCAAAACCTGAATGGCACGCTACCATCTTATATACCTGTATGTATGGGGGAGTGGCTGTGCATGCAAATGCCACTTGCCAATGTTCATTAGTGTTTTCTCTTTAGTTCAGAGGTGATAGGTCTCTCAAATGAATTCCCATTTGTAATGTCTCTGTTCCCTCTTTCAGGGAATGGGGGTTATCTACATAACCTAGAAGTTTTCTATTTCAATATACTTTAAAATATAATTTATTCCTGTGATGCAAAGCTGAATTTTCAGCATCATTACTCCAGTCTTCAGTGTCACATGATTTTTCATAAATCATTCTAATATGCTGATTTATTATCAGTGTTGAAAACAGATGTGCCGCTTACTATTATTTTTGGAACATGATACATTTTTCAGGATTCTTTAATTAAAAAACATAAAAAAAACACATTTATTTAAAAAAGGAAACATTTTGTATCAATGAACACCTCTTTCAAAGTTTGGGGTTAGTAATTTTTTTCTTTCTTTCTCTCTTTAAAAAAACATTATTTTTATTAATCAAGGATGTGTTAAATTGATAAAAAGTGATAGTAAAGACTTTTTAGATTTTTATTTTGATTAAATTCTGTTCTTTTTTACTTTTTATTCATCAAAGAGCCCTGAAAAAGTATCACAGGTTCCAAAAAAAATATTAAGCAGCACAACTGTTTCCAACATTCTAATTCTAAATCAGTCTATTAGAATGATTTCTGAAGGATCATGTGACACTGAAGACTAATGGCTAATGAAAATTCAGCTTTGCATCACAGAAATAAATTATATTTTAAAGTATATTCAAATAAAAAAACTGTCTTGAATTTAAAAAAAAATCAATTACAATAATATTTCATAATATTACTTTTTTCTGTAAATTTGATCAAATAAATGGAAACCATTAAAAATCTTACTACAACTTTTGAGCAACAGTGTATGTCATGTTAACATTTTCCAGACTACCATAACTCTTTAAGATAATATTCTATTTCGAAATATGTGGATTAAGCACAAAAAAGACACACAAAAACCTATTTTTAGAATGAAAATGATAATGATAAATCTTAATCGCCAGAATATGGAACTTTATCAGAGTGTCATGTGGATGTAAACATGTTGACTGTGTCTGTGTTTCAGATCTGACATCTGAGGGAATGTACTCGTCTCTGTTCATGACAGCGTTTACAGCAAACTCTGACCGTACTCTGTCTCTCTGCTGGGAGCAGCACTGTAAGCTACTGCCTGGTGTTGCAGGAATCCATGCAGGTCAAGTATCTACTTGGACTATAGAGGAGGTAATCACTTCATTCAATGGTTTGCAATTTTCTTTGGTAAAATATATGTGTAAATACATTTTAGAGTAAAAGATCATGTAGAGTTATATAGGAGCCATTATTTGCACTTGAACTATATTATAATGTACAACTTAGCCACTTATATGCTTCTAACACTTTTATTTGAAATGTAAAAAAAAAAAAATTATAAATGAACTAAATAATACAATCTATAGACACAGCAAACAAACAGCAGTCAGAATGATGTTAATTTTTATCTGTTTATTTGCAGGTCTTTGGATTTGTCAATAATCTTATTGGTTGTGAGGAGCAGGCCCAAATTTTCAAAGATGAAGTAAGTAATTAGCCTTATATTAAAATATTAATTAGGGATGCACCAAATGTTCCGCAACCAAAATTATTCGGCCGAACAATAAATAAGAATGAATACGCAAAAAGGCTGAATAAATTATACCAAACAATGACATGACGCGATAAAATAGAGACTAGTGTGGAAGCATTTAAAACTGTCCGAGAAAGACGCAAAAATCATTCCAAGCACCGACAGCGAGAGACTGTTTAGTGTCGCATCACATGTCTTCCATGAGAAGAGAAAGGGCTGGTTGTTGCAGGTTACTGTATGATGACTGAAATCACCAAATGGCCTTAAACCAATAGTAAATAAACTACAAAAAGTTATGTTGTCTAATACACGCACCAATTGCATTTATTTTGACAGCGTTGCAGCAGCTCCTTAGCCAGGGTTCAAAGTCCAAAGCGCCAGGAAAATCTGCTGTTGTCAGCAAAAAATAGTACTGAGGTCTTTCAGGTTTCTGCCAAAATAAAAGTCAACATTCATAAATGTTAGTATTGTAATTTTATTGTTGATCTGTAAAATAAAAAAAAAAAGTAAGACAAAAATAATGATAACAATCATTAATAATGATAACAATCATGGCCAAAGAATATTATTTTACTAACTTATTAATTTTAAGTTAAATTGTGTTTTTTTTTTTTTTTTTTCGGCTTTGGCCAAGAATTTTTATTTCGGTGCATCACTAATTTAATTACAGTTAAGATACAGGTTTTCACAAAAACAAAAAATATATCTAAAATGATAAACCTCACCTTTTAGCCTTTAAACCATTTTGTAAGAAAAAAAATGAGACAAATGTTAAATTATTATATTAATTTAAAACAGGATTATATGGTGGATCGGGGAAACAGCAGACAGGCTTATTGAAAATCCAGTTTGATTCTCTGCCAGCAGGAGGCACTTTTGGAACGTCAGAAATATAGCCGTTTCCCCAGTAACCGCTGTAAACAAAGCAGCTCTGAGCTCATGAACACTACTTTATCAGAAAAGGTTGAAATGCAATCAAAACTTTTCTGAAGACACTGTTCTTTTCAGAGATACATATAAAATCACTACTTGACTTACATCATTACTTGAATTAGTAAGAATGAGCCAAGTGTTTGAAACTATAGTCTATAATGTTGAAAATTGTACAAAGAAAGTCCTCTGATGAGTTACGCGGGTAAGCCTATGGTTATGATTCATTAAGAGAATAGGACCATTGGGGAATAGGACCAAAAGTGAATTCGGACATGCCCTGAGTGCACCTGTGCCATGTGCTTCAGTGCTTAGATTGTTAAAATAAGGCCCAATGAGTAATAATAATGTTTTAGTAGTTATTAGTTTCTATATGCAAATTGTATAAATGAATCACATTTAACTTCACATTAAATTTTTGGGGGTGTAATACAGGCGTCTTAGTAGAAAGCTGCAGGATTGGGTGTTTGATTTGGAAGTGTGTGCTTTGTGTTGTGCATTGCTACACTATTGACCATATGCACATAGCATTCTTTATAACTTCCACATAATGATAAGCAGCTCGTAAACTTCAGCTGAAGCTCATTTTATATGTGCTATATATAGATGGACACTCTTGAGACTCCTCTACTGCCTCGTTCTTATCACAAACTGAGAAAAATAATAATTGCAACATTGTAAATAATGATAGCAGCATGAACATTCACTTTCATATTATTTAACAACATATCATTTAAATCCAAGGAGAGTACCTGCATAGTTGTACATTTAAATCCTGACAGCTAAACACAATCATAGCGTGTTTAGGCTAACGTTAGCTAGCTAGCCATACATCTCTTCTTGATAATCAGTAACTTGCCTTCATAGTCATGAACACATTTTTAAAATCTTGTAATATTTTAAAGCCTTTATTATTTTTCAACTCCACAGCTGTGGAGTTTCACTTTTCATTCATAAAGACGACATGGAAAAAAATGTCTTTTCACGGAAAACATCTTTTTAAGATGAAAATGACATAAAATTACTCATATAACCAGAAGATGGCAGCAGAGGATCAATCATTGGCTGCAGCTGCCATTTTAACTCCCTTGAGTTGCTTTTCGATTTATTATAAAATTACTAGTATAATAAATTATAGTACTTTTACCGCACTGAAGTTCATAGTACAGTATAGCAAATACAGAAAGTCATTAAAAAAAATAAATAAATAAATACGCTCAGACACAAACAGCCTATAAGGGTGAATTAATTAAATACTTATATATAGTTTACTACAAGTTAAATAAGTTCAATATTAATGGTATTTAAATAATGTACTCAATATGAATCAATATGAATTTGAAATATTTAAATAAATTAATAACTACATCTTTTAAGTTTTATCTTGAACTGTAAAAGCTATATCTAAACAACACAAACGTGTTACTGCTGTAGTTGTGTTACTCTGAATTTAGTCTGAATCATTTAATGCACAGCTCTTTTTTTGACATCAGTTTTTTCAGATGTTTTGTCTGGTTATTACTGTCAATCATAGCAATGACTGGCGCATATTTAGCCGATTTACTCAGATATTTTTTTGTTAAACTGGCGTTTGTCATCTTGAAACAGTATACATGTACGTTTGGTCCTCTTAGACAAACAAAACTTTTCTTTGATTGTGAATGGATTATGAGAAAATGAGCAAAGTACACTCCTATTACGGCACAGTACAGTTGACCGGAAATGACTGAGCTGAGGAAGTAATCCGTGCACATGGTCAATTGATAATAAATAAATACAAAGTTCAGTACACTGGTGGTGAGTTTTGCATGGGTACACAGTGAAGGCTGATCACATCTTTTCTCTGCAGATGATCGATGGAGAGGCGTTTCTCCTCCTGACTCAAAATGATATCGTGAAGATCATGAATATAAAGCTCGGACCAGCGCTGAAGATTCACAACGCCATTTTAATGTTCAAGAGCACAGACGAAGGCCTGAAGTGAGCGGTTCATCCTCAAACTCCTCATGCTGTAACGATCCATTCAGAATCGACATCTATCACGTGTTTGGTGTTTAACGTCTGAACCCACCAGAGAGAGAGAGAGACATCCAGGACGAACTATAAAAGACAGAGCAGCCTAGCTGAGCTTTGACGTTGCTTTATTTCAAAAGCGAAACGACACGTTCTGATAAAGAACAACCTTGATCTGAAACCACCGCGCAGGATTTTTCAGACAGTGTTTTTTCTATCTAGAGTGCTAACTGAAATCTACATTAGTCCTCAGTTTGTTATGGTGAAATCGGTGCACAGAAATATCAGGGCAGATTTCAGTTGATTGGTGCTACTGTACCCTTTATTAGATCCCTGATGATGTTTATGCACTTTACACGAGGAGCCACTGGAGGACGCTGCTCTCCTTCAGACAGGCCGCTTTCTGAGCCAGCTCTGTCGATCGTTTGGGGACCATTGACAATATTTGCCCTCAGTAACAAAGTGCTCCTGACATTGTGGTGTTGAATGAGATTATAGTTTAAAAAAAAGAGCTATTTTGCCGAGATAGATTTGGATTGTCATATGAGTGTTGTTATTTTTCAACGGTATGAATGCAAACCCAGACGGGTGAATAGTACTGAGATCAGGTTTTTAGGTCATCTATGTTTCTCTCTCTGATGGGAAAATTTTAATAATGTACAGTTGAGTAACTGTGTCGTTCAGTTCATCAACATGAATAAATGTTTAATTCAAGTACTGTGGTCTGATGTCTGCTTGCGTTTAGCGGTTTCACAAACCCCTTAATATGCGAACGTGTGAAGAGAGAGCTTGTTGTGCAATAAAACAGGCATAAAAAGTAATAAATACTAAAATAGCAACGACATAAAACCTTTCCCAAAAAAGCAAACTACTGTATGATCACAAGTTGTGTCATTTCAAGCAGTTAGACATTTGTGTTTTCTGAAACTAGTTCTTAACGATTATTGATTCTCCATAATGTTTTATCTTTTAAACGTTTGTTTAAAAAAATACTGTCTCATAAAGTTTAGCTTTGAATATTCACAATATAGAATTGACATAAAAATGTGATCCATGCTGCTAAAATTGGGGACAAAGCACCTCTCAGTCATTTGTACCAGTTATGAGATGATTAATTACATTACGTTACTCAGAACCAGTGTTGGGGAAAGTAATGCATTACAATATTGCGTTTCTTCCCAACAGAAATTTATAATTGCATTACTTTGTTACTTTTTATGAAAAGTAATGCATTTTGTTACTTTTGCATTACCCTTTCTCATCTGCCTGGCTTGTTTGTTTATTTGTAATGTAAAAAATGTTTTAAGTTTTATATTTATCTACAGTATTTATTTTTTTTTTTTGCAATAAATTGGGAATAAATAGATATTAAAGGATGTACAGTCGTGGCCAAAAGTTTTGAGAATTACATAAATATTGGAAATTGGAAAAGTTGCTGCTTAAGTTTTTATAATAGCAATTTGCATATACTCCAGAATGTTATGAAGAGTGATCAGATGAATTGCATAGTCCTTCTTTGCCAGGAAAATTAACTTAATCCCGAAAAAACCTTTCCACTGCTTTTCATTGCTGTCATTAAAGGACCTGCAGAGATCATTTCAGTAATCGTCTTGTTAACTCAGGTGAGAATGTTGACGAGCACAAGGCTGGAGATCATTATGTCAGGCTGATTGGGTTAGAATGGCAGACTTGACATGTTAAAAGGAGGGTGATGCTTGAAATCATTGTTCTTCCATTGTTAACCATGGTGACCTGCAAAGAAACGCGTGCAACCATCATTGCGTTGCATAAAAATGGCTTCACAGGCAAGGATATTGTGGCTACTAAGATTGCACCTAATCAACAATTTATAGGATCATCAAGAACTTCAAGGAAAGAGGTTCAATTCTTGTTAAGAAGGCTTCAGGACGTCAAGAAAGTCCAGCAAGCGCCAGGATGGTCTCCTAAAGTGGATTGAGCTGCGGGATCAGAGTGCCACCAGTGCAGAGCTTGCTCAGGAATGGCAGCAGGCAGGTGTGAGCGCATCTGCACACACAGTGAGGCCAAGACTTTTGGAAGATGGCCTGGTGTCAAGAAGGGCAGCAAAGAAGCCACTTCTCTCCAAAAAAAACATCAGGGACAGATTGATCTTCTGCAAAAAGTATGGTGAATGGACTGCTGAGGACTGGGGCAAAGTCATATTCTCCGATGAAGCCTCTTTCCGATTGTTTGGGGCATCTGGAAAAAGGCTTGTCCGGAGAAGAAAAGGTGAGCGCTACCATCAGTCCTGTGTCATGCCAACAGTAAAGCATCCTGAGACCATTCATGTGTGGGGTTGCTTCTCATCCAAGGGAGTGGGCTCACTCACAATTTTGCCCAAAAACACAGCCATGAATAAAGAATGGCACCAAAAAACCCTCCAACAGCAACTTCTTCCAACAATCCAACAACAGTTTGGTGAAGAACAATGCATTTTCCAGCACGATGGAGCACCATGCCATAAGGCAAAAGTGATAAATAAGTGGCTCGGGGACCAAAACGTTGAAATTTTGGGTCCATGGCCTGGAAACTCCCCAGATCTTAATCCCATTGAGAACTTGTGGTCAATCCTCAAGAGGCGGGTGGACAAACAAAAACCCACTAATTCTGACAAACTCCAAGAAGTGATTATGAAAGAATGGGTTGCTATCAGTCAGGATTTGGCCCAGAAGTTGATTGAGAGCATGCCCAGTCGAATTGCAGAGGTCCTGAAAAAGAAGGGCCAACACTGCAAATACTGACTCTTTGCACAAATGTCATGTAATTGTCGATAAAAGCCTTTGAAACGTATGAAGTGCTTGTAATTATATTTCAGTACATCACAGAAGCAACTGAAACAAAGATCTAAAAGCAGTTGAGCAGCAAACTTTGTGAAAACTAATATTTGTGTCATTCTCAAAACTTTTGGCCACGACTGTATGTGTCATTTAACATATGTAATTATTGCAGGTTTGTATCATATTATGAGTTTGCGTTTCACATTTTGAGGAATACTGAATCCGTTTTCCATGTTCACATTTAGTCTAGAACCACAGTAACCATCATGTTTACACAACGTTTCTAGACTTACTCACAAATTCTCTCATCATGGGGACAGGAGAACTGTCAGTCAATACATGGGAAAACGAAGTAACTTGTGTTACTTATTTGAAAAAGTAACTTAGATATTTCCTTGTAAATGAAAAAGTAATGTGTTACTTTACTCGTTACTTTTAAAAAAGTAATCTGATTACATAACTTACGTTACTTGTAATGTGTCAACACTGCTAAACACTGCCAATGTATAGTTGTGCATTTATATTTTCAAACCTGTGTCATGTTTATTAATGTTTGTTCATAAGACACAGGGATTCCCAAACTATTCTGTCAGTCAAGCCCATTTAACCAAAAATATTAACAGCCATTTTTAATTCAACCATTTAACAACACATTCACATGTTCACAGTTCTCTGTTGTTAGTTAATGGTCACACTGGCATGCAGGTAAAAAAAGTAAAATAATTTTTTTTTTTTTTTAATTTGACATGTTTATGACATTTTTTGATTTTCATCAACTTAAACCCCCTGTAGTTTTCAAGAAGTTCAGAAAAATTGAAGTAATGTAAAGTTTAATGCATTTCATGATGTTGATAACATAGAATGAAATATATTTAATTTCTCTTTGCATTTTTTTACAACAATAACCTATTCAAATCTATGAACACGTTAGGTCAAAAGTAATCTAAAAGTAATCCGAAATAATAATAATAATAATAATAATAATAATAATTAGTGTTAGTTACTTTTAAAAGTATAAATTACAATATTGCGTTAAAAGAAACTAATTACATTACTTAGTTAATTTTTATAGAAAGTAATGTGTATACATTACTTTTGCGTTACTTTTTAAATCTGGGCAGGGCTTGCTTGTTTGTTTTTAATATAAAAAGTTCTATCTGTGGCGAACGTAAAAGCCCTTTCACACTGAAAGTGAAATAAACAAGCCTCAGGCTGAAGGAAAAGTAAATGCAAGCAAATTAGGAATTTATTAAAGGAAAAAGTGTTTCCTATTCTAACGTGTTTCCACACAAACTTTTATTTTGAATGCGATTAATCATGATTAATCGATTTGACAGCACTAGTCTAAAGTAATTTTTGCTTCTTAGTATGGTTGAATTGGAAATGCAAGCAAAAATGTTGGATTTGTAAAATGGGATTAAATACATAAAGTATATTTGTGTTATTTAACATATTTATTTATTGCAGGTTTAATTGTGTCATATTTAGAGTTCACCAGATCTGAACTAATGGGGACAGGAGAGCTGTCAGTCAATAACTTTGAAACCAAAGCAACTGGCGTTACTTATTTGAAAAAGATTCTTGTAAATGAAAAAGTAATGCATTACTAGTTATTTATGGAAAGTAATCTGATTACGTAACTTGCGTTACTTGTAATGCGTTACCGCCAACGCAGCTCATAATCAGACATCTGAAAATAAATAGTGAAGTTCAAAATAGCAAAGGTTTACATATAAATAGCATTTGGACGATTTATGAACATTTTTAACTCACAAGGTCACATAAAATGTCCTCAGAAGTCGGTTATCATGTACAAACGCTTTATCTAAATGAGGGCTTATATTAGACTTCCGTCGTTTTTATAAGCAACTAATAAATACCGACGCAAATCCACACCCAGCTCTACAATGCCAAAACAAAAACAAGATTATTTAGGCTTTCTTTATTAATCTCTCATTTTTACAAAAGGAAGTCTCCCAGCGTGGAAGTCTTGTCAGATTTAACTCATTTCTCAGGGTACATTAGTCCTCAAAACATAGCGTATGTGTATTTACACACACACACACACACACACACACACACACACACACACACACACACACACTGGTTTACATGTTTTATGGGGACATTCCATAGGCGTAATGATTTTTATACTGTACAAACCGTATTTTCTATCGCCCTAACCCTACCCTACACCTAAACCTAGCCCTCACAGGAGATTGTGCAAACTTTTACTTCCTCAAAAAAACTCATTGTGCATGATTTATAAGCCTGTTTCCTCATGGGGACCTGAGAAATGTCCCCACAAGGTCAAAATCTACTGGTATTCCTATCCTTGTGGGGACATTTGGTCCCCATAACGTGATGAATACCAGGTACACACACACACACACAAACACACACACACACACACACACACACACACACTGTTCTGCGTACAGTGCGTCTCTCTCTGACTCACACAAACACTAGCTCTCAGTCATATCTCTCATGCACATGGGTTGATCATTCACCCGGGCCTTCAGCCAAAGCAGCTGCGTAGCAAGACGTTTCTGAGACGCGGAGAAAATGATGCACTTTTACACTTTTCCAGCAAAACTTCATCAAAGTTATATTTAAACCCCGACTCCAAACAGACAGGTAAGTTGTTTTTCACAACCATTTCGTTTTTGACAACTTATTTCAAATGCATGCTGTGTTTGCATCTGTTATGACATTGTGTTTACACTCAACACTGCAAGAAAATGCTTTTCTTACTTAGATTTTTTTTGTCTTGTTTTCAGCCAAAATATCTAAAAATTCTTAAAACAAGAAGGATTTTGTCTTGTTATCAGAAAAAGACAAGTCACTTAACTTTTAATGTTTTTCTGAAAACAAGAAAATAATGTGTACTTGTCTAGAAAATTCTTCTTGATTTAAAATTGTTTAGATGTTTTGGATGGAAACAAGACAAAGTAAGAAAAGCATTTTTTGCAGTGTATGTAGTGCAACTATAGAATGCAAACTGCTTGGCAGTGTACACATGTATCTACTTCTAACAAAATTATTCATATATAAGCTATTATATGTTTGTATTCATGTATGTATGTAACCCACATGGAAAGAACCTATATGAGGATATATGCACATATATGATAATATATATGCGTATATATGCCACATATAGGCAAAATTGAGGTGCATATATGTGCATATACAGGCCATATAGGTCTCCTGTATTGCTTCTTTATATCCACATATAAGCCCTATATGTACATACAAGCCCACATGGAAAGAACCTATATGAGGATATATGTGCATATATGTACATATAGGAAAACGGCCAATTTTATATATGTCACATATATTAAAAACCTATATCAAAACCTATATTAAAACATATGTTTATATAGGTTCTTTCCGTGTGGGAAGGGTCATAATTAACTCATCCAGTGTTGAATAAGATGGATAAATACATGAAAAACCCAATGATTATCACAGAGTTTGATCTTCACTGCAAAAATGCTTTTGTACTTAGATTTTTTGTCTTGTTTCCAGCCAAAATATCTAAAAATTCTAAGTATTTTCTTACCCCATTGGAAGATTATTTTGCTTGTTTCAAGCAAAAATGCACTTAATTTTGACCGTTTTTTTTTTTGTGAAAACAACACAATAATTTTTTACTCGTCTAGAAAATCCTTCTTGAAAAAAAAAAATCTGATAAAAGCATTTTTTGCAGTGTTTTAGTTTTCCTCCACTGTGTCTATCAAACAAACAACACTCTACACTGCAAAAAAATACTTTATGTAGATTTTTTGTCTTGTTTCCAGCCAAAATATCTAAAAAAATTTACATCAAGAAGGAAAAATTATTGTCTTGTTTTCAGAAAAATAAGTAAATATCAAGTGAGTTTTTGCTTGAAACAAGAAAAATAATCTGCCAATGAGGTAAGCAAAAATGTTTTGTTTCAAACAGAAAACAAGATTATTTTTCTTACCCTATTGGCACACTGAAAAAAGTTTTCACCAGTTTCAACTTAACTTAAGTTTAGCAGCTGCCTTAAAATGTTAAGTTAAAGGGATAATTCACCCAAAAATGATAATTTGATGTTTATTTGCTTACCCCCAGGGCATCCAAGATGTAGGTGACATTCTTCAGCAGAACACAAACCAAGATTTTTAACAAAAACCGGTGCAGTCTGTCAGTCAAATAATGGCAGTCAATGGTTACCAAATCTTTAGAGGAAAGAAAAACATGCACAGACCAATCCAAATTACACCCTGCGGCTTGTGACGATACACTGATGTCCTAAGACACGAAACGATCGGTTTTTGTGAGAAACTAAACAGTATTTATATAATTTTTTAACTTTGATACACAGCCACGTCCATCTGTCCTGAGCACGAGTTTAGCATCCGGCTCGTGACATGTGTAGTGCTCTGGTGTAGAATACGCAAACGCCGGAAGCGATCTGTTGCATGTATACAACACTCATTGTTTACACAGAGCACAGAGATTGTGGGTATAGCGGCTATTCAAAATGGTAATTACTTGTGCTTATCCTGATTGTTCAAACCGATTCAAAGCTAAAAGATTGCATTTGCTTGCGCAAACTCATCCGGGACTTTTAACCGATTTCCCCTTACAGCCTTTGTGTATTCTACGCCAGAGCGCGTTCACATGTCACGATCCGGATGATGAGCTTGTGCTCAGGACAGATGGACGTGGCTGTCTATCAAAGGTAAAAAATAATATAAATACTGTTTAGTTTCTCACAAAAACCGATTGTTTCGTGTCTTAGGACATCAATGTATCATCACGAGTCGCAGGATGTAATTTGGATTTGTCTGTGCATGTTTTTGTTTACTTTTAAAAGTCTGGTGCCCATCCACGTCCATGATTTGGCTGGCAGACTGCACCGGTTTTCGTTAAAAATCTTTGTTTGTGTTCTGCTGAGGAAACAAAGTCAACTACATCTTGGATGCCCTGGGGGTAAACAGATAAACATCAAATTTTCATTTTTGGGTGAACTATCCCTTTAAATCAACTTAAGTCATTGAAACTCACAAGTTAAATCAACTAATTTTGATTGTAATAAGTTAAAATGACTTTTTTTAAGTTTAAGTTAAGTTTTAAGCTGATTTAACTTAAAAACTTAAGGCAGCTGCTGAACTTAGGTTTTTAAGTTGAAACTGTTGAAAACTTTTAAGTGCAGATTATGTAGCTTGTTGCACCTAATTTTTACTTGTTTTTTCTGAAAACAAGAAAATATTTTTTACGTGTCTAGAAAAAGAATTTTTAGATATTGTAGCTGGAAACTAGCCAAAAAAAAAATCTAAGTAAGAAAAGTATTTTTGCAGTGTAGTCAATCCTGAACTTAATAGTACAGATAACCTTTATGAGCATAATTTGTTAAAGCTGTATTTACCGTGTAAACTTGTTCATGCTGAGTTACCAAACGTCCTTCATGGGTCTGCTGTGTCACAAAAACCAGAAGATCCAGTTTGTGGGTTGCACATCTACAGTCAGACCAGCATAAGAGCTCAGTGCTGGCGGACACTTCAGATCTTCACATCTGACTTACATTCAGGACACGAACTGCAATACTCAATGGCTCATTTTAATCCTGTAAGAACTTTAATTCTTCTTTGTTTCATCTTGAGGTTCTGGATTAGCCAGGTTTGTTTGGATTTATGTTTAATATGTTTCACTGTCTTCTTCAGTCTTTATCGTCTCCATCAGACGAGGTCAATCTGGGTGTGTCTGTCAATCCTCAGTAAGATCACGCTTTTCTTAGCCCTTTGTCAAATCTTGTAAACCTTTCATGTGTGCAAATAACCACCAGATTTATGATAGATATACACAAGAAGTGATTGTGCTGCAGTGGTTATCATACATATATTTTGTGCTAGACTTTTCTTGTTTTGTGTGTTTCAGTGCCAAACCCACTGACTTTGACTTTCTGGCTGTGATCGGTAAAGGAACCTTTGGGAAGGTGAGACGCGTCTGATGCCACTATCTGATTAACTGTGTGCCTTATGACTTCACAAATCATTAACGCTACAGAAGGAAGTCTGCTAAGGTTACCTTCATGAAAGAAATGCTTGTTTTTTTTCCTTGGGGATTGTTTTGAAGGCATAAGTCACCTACATGAAAAACTCTGATTATGACAGAGTTTGATCTTCACTGTAAAAAAAAAAGCTTTTCTTACTCTGACTTATTGTGTTGTTTCCAGCCAAAATAACCAAAACATTCTTAAATCAACAAGTATTTTCTAGACAAGTAAAAATTATTGTCTTATTTACAGAAAAACAAGTCAAAGTTAAATGGGCTTTTGCTTAAAACAAGCAAAATAATAATAAATGGGGTAAGCATTTTTTTTTTAAAATTTCAAACAAAAAACAAGATATTTTTTTTTACCCCATTGGCAGATTATTTTGCTTGTTTCCAGCACAAATGCACCTAATTTTGAAAAAAATCCTTCTTGATTTAAGAATTTTTAGATATTTTGGCTGGAAACAAGACAAAAAATCTAAGAAAAGCATTTACACTACAAAAAATACAAGATTTATTGTCTTGTTTCCAGCCAAAATATCAAAAAAATTTAAATCAAGAAGGATTTTCTAGACAAGTAAAAAAAAATATTGTCTTGTTTTCAGAAAAAACAAGTCAAAATCAAGCAGGTTTTGCTTGAAACAAGCAAAATAATCTGCCAATGGGGTAAGAAAAAAAAATCTTATTTCAAACAGAAAACGAGATTATTTTTCTTACCCCATTGGAAGATTAGTTTGCTTGTTTCAAGCAAAAATGCACTTAATTTTGACTGGTTTTTTTTCTGAAAACAAGACAATAATTTATACAGAAAAAAATGCGGAAATGCTGTTTTATCCCAAACAATATCATGTCGATTGCAGGTGCTTTTAGCCAAACTGAAAGCAGACGGAAAATTCTATGCAGTGAAAGTTTTGCAAAAGAAGGTTATATTGAAGAAAAAAGAGGTTAGTGGTTTTTTTTAATATGCAACCAGTTTGTTTTTTCATGCAACCAGCTCTTGAGAGACTATAGTGTTACATTTGACAGATCAAAACACCTCTAAGCTCTGATAATGATGGAATCTAATCTAATCTGACTTTCACTCTGTCCTTTGTACCATGGCAATCTGTTTCACTGCTTGCTGGCCAAAAGACAAGCTTTTGATTTACTACAGTAACTAATATTAACCGCTTGTTTTGATGTTGGAATATAATCATGCACACAAGCCTTGTGCAGAAGTTGCTTGCAGAATTGCATTGTATTATCGCTGAAAAGCTCCTCTTGAAACTGTAGCATTGTCATTTGTCTTATGCCCTGTCCTGGATGGTGTCAGCTCATATCTGTATTCTCTTGTTCACCTCCGTCAATGCTGCGTTTGTGTGGGACAGCAAAAGAATATAATGGCAGAGAGGAACGTGCTCCTCAAGAGTCTGAAACACCCCTTTCTGGTCGGCTTGCACTACTCCTTTCAGACCTCTGAGAAGCTGTATTTTGTCCTGGATTACGTCAACGGTGGAGAGGTATGGGAATACTACAGGCATTTTCATAAACTTTCTGAACTGACAATTTGAGTTGCATACAAATGTTATCAGATTATCAGGAAAAAAAATGCAGAATGGAGACTTGGTTTTGTCTGTCAGCTGTTGAGTGGATGTTGAGATGTGGGCATGACAAATCAAAATGCAGGCAGATGAGTGTAAGCTTGTTGGAATGGGTTTAAACTAAATGATTAGAGAAACCGGAAGTCACACTAAGATTTAATGTTTTAATGTTGACTTAAAAAAATTTCTTATGATAAAAATTAAAAAAATACTCACTTGGAGGTGACAGATGTTCTTATTTTTTAAATACTTCTGTTCAGCAAAAATGCATTATACAGTTGGAGTCAAAAGTTTACATCCCCCTTTCAGAATCTGCAAAAATTTAATTATTTTAGCAAAATAAGAGGGATCATACAAAAAATAAATGCATGCTATTGTTTATTTAGTACTGGAATGAATAAGATATTTCACATAAAAGATGTTTACATATAGTCCACAAGAGAAAATGGATCCTATGTTGGTCCTGAACAGTTAAACTGTCTGCTGTTCTTCAGGAAAATCCTTTAGGTTCCCCCAAATTCTTTGGTTTTTCAGCATTTTTGTGTATTTGAACTCTTTCCAACAATGACTGTATGATTTTAAGATCCACCTTTTCACACTGAGGACAACTGAGGGACTCATATGCAACTATTACAGAAATTTCAAATAATTTTCTTCAAAGAGAAAATGCATTAAGAGCCGGAGGTGAAAACTTTTGAACCAAATAGAGATGTGTAACATGTGTACACTTTTTTTGCCTAAATATCATGTTTTCATTTAGTACTTCTATTCAGAGGCTACAGAAGATAGTTACATGTTTCCTAGAAGACAAAATAAGTCAAATTTACTCTGATCTTCAAATTCAAAAGTTTTCACCCCCGGGTCTTAATGCATGGTTTTTCCTTCTGGAGCATCGGTGAGTGTTTGAACCTTCTGTAATAGTTGCATGTGAGTCCCTCAGTTGTCCTCAGTGTGAAAGGGTCCATATACAGAAAAACGCTGAAAAAATAAATGAATTTGTGGGAACTGAAGGTTTTTCCTAAAGAACAGCAGGCAGTTTAACTGTTCAGGACAAACAAGGGACTCATGAACAACTGTCACTAAACAAAAACATAGTTGGATCATTCAGGTAACAACACAGTATTAAGAATCAAGCGTATGTAAACTTTCGAATGGTTATTTTTTATAAATTTAACTATTATTTTCTCTTGTGGACTGTATGTAAACATCTTTTATGTGAAATGTCATATTCAGGTCAGTACTGAATAAACAATAACATGCATTTTGTATGATTGCTGTTATTTGGGTACAATAATTAACATTTTGTAGATTCTGAAAGGAGGATGTAAACTTTTGACCTCAACTGCATTGATGAAAAGTTACAGTAAATACATTTGTAGTGTTATCAGATTTTGTATTTTAAATGAATGCTTTCCTTTTGCCATTCAATGTATTAAAGAATCCAAATAAATAAGTGATTTCAACATTAAAAATAAGGAGAAATGCTTATTGAGCAGCAAATCAGCATATTAGAATGATTTCTAAAGGGTCATGTGACACTGAAGACTGGAGTGATGATGCTGTAAATTTAGCTTTGATCACAGAAATAAATTACATTTTTAAAATAAAAAATACAATTATTTTAAATCATTTTTAACAAAATTACTGTTTTACTGTATTTTTGATCAAATAAATGAAGCCTTGTTAAGCAGATAAGACTTTTTTAAAAACATTGAAAAATCTTTTAAACCATTGTATGTTTGTCAAGTATACATCCTTATGTTTACAGACAAAAACTTTAAGAAAAGTTTAGGTACTGTATCAGCTCACACAAGTTAAACCATAGCTTTAAACAGACTTCTTCCATTTTACCTGCTGGAACAAGCAGCACAATCCACTGAGTCTGTTAAAACAGCTCAAAGTGTTTTTTTCTCCCCCCTCCAGTTATTTTATCACCTGCAGAGAGAGCGGTGTTTCTCAGAGGCACGAGCTCGCTTCTACACGGCTGAGGTGGCCAGTGCCATCGGCTACCTTCACTCTCTCAATATAGTTTACAGGTCAGTAACTGCACTGCTTTCTAGAGGTCGACCGATATATATATCGGCTTTGCCAATTAATCGGCACCGATAGTTGATTGGCGAAACTATCGGTTATTGGCAAAAATCCAAGTTGCGTTCTTTGCTGGAACGATTCACGCTGTGCTGTCAACGGATGAACCATCCGTTCGAACGAATCAAATGAATGATATGATTCAGTAATTAAATCAGTGTCTTACCACCACCTGCTGGCAGATCGTTTCAGTTTTTTAAATCATTTAATATTTCTGTGTTCAAAATTGTATATTTTTGTATACGATATAAGTGCAAGAGAAAAGCATGGAAATATATATTTTCCTCCCATCTCATATTTATTTGTCTTGCAAACATTTACTGTGTCTGGTATGATACGAATGGGGCCTGGTGGAAAGCGATCACTGATGCAGTTGCAATGTATATTGCAAAATATATGGTGCCCATATTGTGGAAAAGCTGGGGTTTCTTTACATGCTGAAAGAAGTAGGGGGAAAAAATACATTTAAATCGTAAATCGGATTTTTTGTGAAAAAATCAGGGATTTTATTTTTAGGCCATATCGCCCAGCCCTAATTTCATCATATCAGTCCCAAATCATTGGTTATTGTTCATAAAGACTTAACCCTGGGCTGGAAGATTGTGTATTGTGCATTTTAAGTGAAACATTTGTATTTCTGTAGTTCTAATAAAGTCTGCATGCTTCATATAGAGCTATAAGATCAATATATAATTAATATTATTTTTTTATTCATTTACAAAGTATGGTTTAGTACTTTTTTAAATAGTAAAGCACTATTTTAGTTTCCGTTCAGTATCCATTTTCAAAAACTATCGGTTGATTAATCGGTATCGGCTAGTAGGGTTGTGCCGATAGACGATAGTATCGTGTATCGACGATAGTCAGAGATATCGCCTGTTGCTGATGCCTTTGACGATGGTAAGACGATTATTATTATCCGTCAAAAAGGCGCCTAACTTTAGCGATGCATCGCGGAGAGTCGGTTCTAGGATGCTTCAGAAACTTGCCGCGGCGTAAACACAAGCGTAGAGTAGATAGCGCCGCAGATGTGTGCAGTGAAAATGGGTAAGAGATTTATTCATCATACAGTGTACATAGATTAAGTGTAGATGGTCATTAGGATAACAGAGGTAGTAAAATGTGGTTTAGGCTGAATTAAATACGATATATGAGAATCCGCCTGTATGTAGTAAACATAAACATTCACCTCAGTAACATCTGTATGCGTTAACTAGAATTACGATGCAATAAAATGGCGCTAAACATATGCACGTGAATTACACGCACATCGCTTCTCCACATTCTATATGAACTGAACTACAACATGAACAGGTGACAAAGATCAGACATATAGCGGTAACATTATCGCAATATGACGGGTATAGAAAGATACATTCATTTGCATTCATGCTCGCACATTTACCGCTCCCTGAAGACAGCAGAGAATGAAACCGAAAGTAAACTTGAACGTCTCCAACAGAACTACAGTCAGCACTCTGTACACGCACAACTGTGTCACATGCACTACCCTTACAAAACTAATAAGGAATTTATTACATATTGACACTTTTACATATTATTAAATAAATTAGCACGATAGTATCGTGTATCGGCGATCTCACAGGCTGACGATAGGACGATATGAAAATTGTGCATATCGCCCAACACTATCGGCTAGTGTGGTCCAACCTAGCTATCGGTATGTCGGTCAACCTCAACCGCTTTCCTGTCATATCACAGCTGGCCTGATCTCACTTCTGTATCTTCATGTTCCCATCTAGAGATCTCAAGCCAGAAAACATCCTATTAGACTACCAGGTAAAACAGCTATTGAGGACGCATATAGTGCATGCAATAACAAATGCATTTTGATGGTGTATATAATTTTGTTTCTGACCTCCTTCAGGGGCATGTGGTGTTAACAGATTTTGGCTTGTGTAAGGAAGGCATAGAACCAGAAGGAACCACCACAACTTTCTGCGGCACTCCAGAGGTACGGATCTTGATTTGACCTGTTCATTATAAGTCAGGTTATTCATGCTTTTTACATTACACACTGTGTCAAAGCAGCTTTACAGGAAATCATGATGTTACTCTCGTTTCTCTTTTAGTTGCATGTAGCTGTTAAGAGCTGGGCAATAATATAGTTTACATTTTGCTACAATACAAGAACATTAAAAACATTAACACACTCTTTGATCCAAAATGACTTACAGTGCATTCAAGGTACACATTTTATCAGTTTTTGCTTTCTCTGAGAATTGAACACATGATCTTGCCATCTACACAGCAAAAAATGCTTTTCTTACTTAGATTTTTTGTCTTGCTTCCAGCTAAAATATCTAACAATTCTAAAAACAAAAAGGATTTTCTAGACAAGTAAAACTTTTTGTCTTGTTTTCAGAAATAATAAGTCAAAATTAAGTGAGTTTTTGCTTGAAACAAGCTAAATAATCTGCCGATGGGGTAAGAAAAATAATCTAGTTGTCTGCTTGAAATAAGATTATTTTTCTTACCCCATTGGCAGATTATTTAGCTTGTTTCAAGCAAAAACACACTTAATTTTGACTTGTTTTTCTGTAAACAAGAAAATAATTTTAACTCCTCTAGAAAATCCTTCTTGATTTAACAATTTTCAGATATTTTGGATGGAAACAACAAAAAATCCAAGAAAAATATTTTTTTGCAGTGAATCAGCCAGCACTAAACGTAAACAATGCCACTAAACTGAACGAAACTCGCATATTTTGCTGATTTTTGCTGCTGAAAATGATCAAATATTGTCATATGTTTGGCTATATTAATCAGTTGGACCAGGGAAAACATTTGGAGTATTATAGACTGCCAAACTTTATAACAAATCAAGGAGAAGAGTGCAAAAACCTGTCTGATTAACAATGGGCACTGCAAAAAATGCTTTTCTTACTTAGAATTTTTGTCTTGTTTCCAGCCAAAATATCTTAAAAACATTCTTAAATCAAGAAGGATTTTCAGTGCAGTGTGTTCGCTTCCTGCTATATTTAGCTGTACCAAACAGCTCATTTTGCTACTTGATACTGCAAACTGGTGTCTTAACATATTATTTGTAATGTGTTATCTTAATCATTAACACACTGGTGTGTAGAGCAAACAGTTTTACTGTTTACTGCACTTTGTTATTCTTTTCATTATTTCCCTACAACCGGAAGTCCTACAATCTTGCACATTCACAGAAAATGGCTTACTTCCACATTGAAAAATAAGGAGGATAGCATTGCTGTTGAAGAGGGATTGGATTTGCTTCTTGTAGAGTTTACTAAAGTTATCATGTGCTTCTTAATGTTTGAAGCAGATGTCATAACAAATGTCAGAAAACAAGCGGGTCATTCATAAAATCTTAAGATATTACGTTCATGCTGTGAAAATGCAGTCCAGAAGGCAGAACACAATGAGTGCAGTGCTGAAAAGGGGCTTTTTTCTGCAATTAAGCACACTTATTTTGGGAGTTATTCCATAACATTTAGTTTTCATGTGTATACAACTGTTCTTTGTTGTTGTTCACAACTGAAACGGAAGTGCCATCTTTGTTTTTTGGAGTGTTTTCCCATTAAATGTTCACTACTAAAACAGTCATGACCAAAACATGTCATCATTGTTTCAGTAGTGACAAAAGGGAACATATAATCTTTCATTTGGGGGAAATAAACTAAATTTTGCAATGCGATGTGGTCACGACCAAAGCATAACCGTCACTACCGAAAATGTGCAGTCACAACCAAAACATTGGATGTTTTGTCAAAAATAAAGTATATTGAATTATCAACTAAGATGTTATGATAGTATTTGGTTTAATACATATTCAAACTTATGAATCTTTACCTTTGTAATCAGTATGATCAACTGTTTGCCTTTAACAAAGAAAAATTGGATTCAAAATACAACAACTCTCATAAATCACACTTGAAATATTGTTAAAATTGTACTTGTTTTGGATTTACTTTTCAAAACTTTTTAATAAAATAGCAAAAAATATATTTACTAGGAAGATTTAAGCAAAAAAATAGGTCAATGTAATACATTAATGTGTTTCAGTAGTGACAAATTTGGAGAAAGGACAAATATTCTAAATCGCTCTGAAAATACAATATGAGAATTAACTGCACAATTACTAGAAACGTGTATCTTGGATATTATACAGTTTGCATATATACAGATTTGTGGAAAAAGACTTTTATTTCAAGATGTTTTCAACTCAAGTCTGTAAAACGGCCCATATATTGCTTTACATGAGTACGCAGGTGAAGTAGGATATACTGTTAATATATTACTGAGAGATAATATATCTTACATTTTCCAATGATAAAAGAGATTACAGCGCTTGAGATTTGCAATATAGTACATGTTGCTTAACCTGAGTGTATTGTATGTATCCAGCTTGATAAAGTCATGCAATTCTCTCTCACTCAGTATCTGGCGCCTGAGATCCTACGAAAGGAGCCGTATGACCGCACTGTGGACTGGTGGTGTCTTGGAGCCGTGATCTATGAGATGCTTTACAGCTTAGTAAGTTCACCATTCGCTCTCTGTAGTTAAAGGGGTCATATTATGCTTTTTTACAAAGTCTTTATTTTGTTTTGGGGGTGCACTAGACACACTAAACACATCGGAGGCTTTTACTGACCCCTCCGGAGCCATGTGAGGAACTTTTTTATTATAGTTCGACTTGTTTTGGACTGATGGAGAGAAACACTTGTCTATGCCATTGTAAAGATTGGGAGTGCCAGGATTATTGTTAAAGGGGTCCTATTATGCTCTTTTACAAAGTCTTTATTTTGTTTTGGGGGTGCACTAGAACATGCTCTTATGCTTGGTGGTTCGAAAAACGCATTATTGTTCATATAATTGACATTATTACAATGGCTTTCTCCCGAGGCTGAGACAAATGTCTCGATTAGTTCCGGGTTTGATGAAGGTCCGCCTTCCAAAAAAACCAAATGTGTTGTGATTGGTTAGCAGTCCAACTGCGTTGCAATTGGTGAACAGCTTAGACAGCGTTCAGTCCTGCCACGCCCCTTCACAAAGCAGCAAGCTAGATTAAAGTGATTCTTACGTTTTAAATATGGATATTTTTCTTACAAAAACATATCGGATTGCTAAGGGAGGCTTTTACTGACCCTCCGGAGCCATGCAAGACACTTTTTATGATGAATCGACTTGTTTTGGACTGTAGAGAAATACCAGTCTATGCCGTTCTAAAGCTTGGGAGTGCCAGAATTATTTTTAATATAACTTTGATTGCATTCGTCTGAAAGAAGGAAGACATATACACCTAGGATGCATGGAGGACGAGTAAATACATGATATTATCATTATTGTGCTAATTTATTTAATTGTTTACATGCTGAAACCAGCTCCAGCATAAGGCTAGTGAAGCTATCTACACTGTATGATGAATAAATCTCTTACTACACACTGCACACGTCTACGGCCCGGCTAGGAAGCATCCACGGATGATCATCACTATTATGCTTTTTCACATTTTAGCCAGTGTGTGGTGTGTATGTTTGGGCTAAAATAGGCATCTACAAATCAAAGTTACAAATCTCAAAGTCCACTCCAAAGGGAGAAATTTAGTTTTAAAAAAAATCTCTTTTCAAGAACTACAACGAGCGGCTCCTTTGGACTACAGCCTTTGTTTTCCAGATGCTATGATTGTCACAACGTCGTCCATTAGAATATCATTCAGATAAATCCCACCATGGAAACTCCAATCGTTGGCAGGTAGGGAGGGACGAGGTGGGGGTTGGCTGCTTCTGGGATGTTTCAGCGAGTCGCAGGGCGGCTGTTATAAATGCAAACATTGACTAAAGTGTCCGCGAACTGCTCCGTTAGCCGTGCGTGAGCTGTGTCATTGACGTGTGCGGTATAGAGGGTCGAAACACATGCAGAGCCGCAGCTGCTGTAAACACAAGCACTGACTAGAGTGATGATCATTGCGCCATAGACGTGTGCAGTGTGTGGTAAGAGATTTATTCATCATACAGTAAAGTTGCACAATTAATCGTTAAAAGATCGCGATCTCGATTCGACCCCCCTCACAATCTTAATCCAGCATTTATATGATTCAGCCAATTATATTTTATTTATATTTTACAAAACTTTTGCTAGCCTAATTACTGCACAGACTGCTGTGAGCTGATGCAGTGACAGGTTAGCTGTTCTCTCCAACATTACATAACCATTTAAACTTCATCTTCTGCGCACATTCTGTCAGATGCAATTCATGGCGCCTCTGTCTCAATGTACTGTACAATTCACATAAAATGATAACTCAGCGGCAGAGTTCCTCTCACGCAGCGGCGTAATGTCCACTGGGGACACGCTTTTCAAAATCCCGTTGGTGTCTACCCACTTTCAAATGGTTTTGTTTAAGTAATTTCTTGTATTGTAGAATGCACGCTCAGCGCTGCCGAGAGTTTTGCGGGATTGTTAAAACGAAAGTAAAACCCGGACGCGCTTTCAGAAGCAATTTTAATACCGCGCGTTTAAAGAGCGACTCCCCAATGCGCTCAAATTAAGCTACATAAAATATCTAGGCTGTTATAAGTATGTGGGCTATAAGTTGTGTAGTTGTGTAGATAGCTCTGTATCATGCTTGGAAAATTTGGTCTCTATTAGCACTTTGAATATTGAAAGAGTAGTAGGCTACTTTGATCATGCCAGATTTATGGACCAGCAGAGCAATGGAACCATATATGAGCATGACGATCCTTTAACCCCTTAACTGTTACTCCCATTTTTGAACAGATGTTTAATTTTTTTTGTTTACATTATTACATTATTTTTCATTACATTTCTTTAAATTTAAAGCAAAGTTTATTTTGTCTTATTTCACTGCTATTTTACTGTTGTTTGATAACCTAATGTTTAGGGGTAAATCTTTAAAATAAAAAAGTTTTCCAGAATCGTGAGAGAATCGTGATCTTTTTCTGAGCAAAAAAATTGTGATTCTCATTTTATTCAGAATCGTGCAGCTCTATCATACAGTGTAGATAGCTTCACTAGCCTTATGCTGGAGCTGGTTTCAGGCATGTAAACAATTAAATAAATTAGCACAGTAATGATAATATCAATGTATATATCAGTATATGTCGCAGGCTGATAGGACCAACATCACTGTAGTGTATTATTTACTCACCCTCCATGCATCCTAGATGTATATGACTTCCTTCTTTCAGACCAATGCAATCAGAGTTATATTAAAAATAATCCTGGCACTCCCAAGCTTGGCATAGACTGAACGGCATAGACTGGTTTAGAGCTGCTCGATTTTGGCAAAAATCATAATCACGATTATATTGGTCAATATTGAATTCACGATTATTTAAATGGATAGTTCACCCAAAAATGAAAATTTGATGTTTATCTGCTTACCCCCAATGCATCCAAGATGTAGGTGACTTTGTTTCGTCAGAAAAACACAAACGAAGATTTTTAATGAAAACCGGTGCAGTCTGTCATCCTTATCATGTACGTGGATGGGCACCAAACCTTTAAAATTAAACAAAAACATGCACAGACAAATCTAAATTACACCCTGCGGCTCGTGATGATACATTGATGTCTCAAGACATGAAACGATCGGTTTTTGCGAGAAACTGAACAGTATTTATATCATTTTTTACCTTTGATACACAGCCACGTCCATCTGTCATGAGCACGAGTTTGGCATCAGTCACGTCACATGTGCACGCGCTTCTGGCGTAGAATACGCAAACGCCGTAAGGGGAAATCAGTGAAAAGTCCCGGATGAGTTTGCGCAAGCAAACGTAATCTTTTAGCTTTAAATCGGTTTAAACAATCAGGATACGCGCAAGTAATTACCATTTTGAATAGCCGTTATACCCACAATCTCTGTGCACTGTGTAAACAATGAGTGTCGTATTCATGCGACAGATCGCTTCCGGCGTTTGCATATTCAACGCCAGAAGCGCGTGCACATGTGACGTGACTGATGCCAAACTCGTGCTCATGACAGATGGACGTGGCTGTGTATCAAAGGTAAAAAATGATATAAATACTGTTCAGTTTCTCGCAAAAAACGATCGTTTCGTGTCTTAAGACATCAATGTATCATCACGAGCCGCAGGGTGTAATTTTGATTTGTCTGTGCATGTTTTTGTTTACTTTTAAAGGTTTGGTGCCCATCCACGTACATGATAAGGCTGGCAGACTGCACCGGTTTTCATTAAAAATCTTCGTTTGTGTTTTTCTGAGGAAACAAAGTCACCTACATCTTGGATGCATTGGGGGTAAGCAGATAAACATCAAATTTTCATTTTTGGGTGAACTATCCCTTTAACACGATTATGACTGGGTCCAAAACTTTATGGTACGTTCACATCGGACGCGAATGAAGCGGCAAGCGCGAGTGATTTACATGTTAAGTCAATGCAAAGACGCGAATAGTCATCCTGCGGCGCGAAACGCACAAATGAAGTGGCACTCATAGAGCGTTTCACGCGCGAAACGTGCAAGTTGAAAAATCTGAACTTCTAACCAATCGCTCTAGCAGTGACGTGATCAGTGAGCGGAGGCTGAATTTTTTAACAAAGATGGAGGAGAAAATTATCGTTGCTGTGTGCGGACACCCAGAGTTGTACGATACATCAGGAATAAAAAGGATCTTGCTTGGAAGAAAGTGAGTGAGGAGGTCAGACAATCTGGTAAATTGTAAAAAAACAATCTTTACTCAATTTGAGCTACATATATATACATATTGAGACTACAGTCGTGGCCAAAAATTTTGAGAATTACATAAATATTGGAAATTGGAAAAGTTGCTGCTTAAGTTTTTATAATAGCAATTTGCATATACTCCAGAATGTTATGAAGAGTGATCAGATGAATTGCATAGTCCTAGCCTGGCAAGCCAGACCCACATAAATGTAGGGTCTGGGCACTCTCCATAGACAGGGCTCAACCGGAGGGGTGGGATAAACCGTTGTCTTTCAAACTCCTCGCCACGCAATAGGATAGCGCTACAACCAATCAGAGACGTAGTCGGTCAGGTGACGTAGTCAGAGCGACGAAGATTTTTAACAAAAATCAGTGCACTGTGCAGTCTGTCAGCTAAATAATAGACATAGATGGGCACTAAACCTTTAAAAGTAAACAAAAACATGCACAGACAAATCCAAATTACACCCTGCGGCTCGTGACGATACATTGATGTCCTAAGACATGAAACGATCGGTTTTTGCAAGAAAATGAACAGTATTTATATAATTTTCTTTTTAACTTTGATACACACCCACGTCCATCTGTCATGAGCACGAGTTTAGCATATCTATGATTCGACTCGTCACATGTGAACGCGCTTTGATGTAGTATACGCAAACACCGAAAGGGGAAATATGTAAAAAAAAAAAAAAAAAGTCCAGGATGAGTTTGCGCAAGCAAACGTAATCTTTTTCAGCTTTAAATGGGTTTGAACAACCAGGACAAGCGCAAGTAATTACCATTTTGAATAGCAGCTATATCCACAATCTCTTGTGCTGTGTAAACAATGAGTGTCGTATACACGCCACAGATCGCTTCCGGTGTTTGCGTATTCTACACCACAGCGCGTTCAGATGTAACGAGCTCCTGCTCAGGACACATGGACGTGGCTGTGTATCAAAAGTAAAAAAATATATAAATACTGTTCAGTTTTCCACGCTTAATTCACGGAACCAGGAATTCATGTCTGACTGAACTATGGTCGCAGGTCAGACGTCATCATGTTAAGCCCGCCCACCGACTCGTGATTGGCCCGGTACATCTTGGATTTTTCGGAAATTTAAGTGAATTGAGAGTAACTAGACTGACCTTAGAAGCAAATGTAATTTGCTGCCGCTAGGGGCGCGTCTAGATTCTAGGCTAGCATAGTCCTTCTTTGCCATGAAAATTAACTTAATCCCGAAAAAACCTTTCCACTGCTTGTCATTAAAGGACCTGCTGAGATCATGTCAGTAATCGTCTTGTTAACTCAGGTGAGAATGTTGACAAGCACAAGGCTGGAGATCATTATGCCAGGCTGATTGGGTTAGAATGGCAGATCTGACATGTTAAAAGGAGGGTCATGCTTGAAATCATTGTTCTTCCATTGTTAACCATGGTGACCTGCAAAGAAACGCATGCAGCCATCATTGCGTTGCATAAAAATGGCTTCACAGGCAAGGATATTGTGGCTACTAAGATTGCACCTAAATCACCAATTTATAGGATCATCAAGAACTTCAAGGAAAGAGGTTAAATTCTTGTTAAGAAGGCTTCAGGACAAGCGCCAGGATCGTCTCCTAAAGAGGATTCAGCTGCGGGATCGGAGTGCCACCAGTGCAGAGCTTGCTCAGGAATGGCAGCAGGCAGGTGTGAGCGCATCTGAACGCACAGTGAGGCCAAGACTTTTGGAAGATGGCCTGGTGTCAAGAAGGGCAGCAAAGAAGCCACTTCTCTCCAAAAAAAAACCATCAGGGACAGATTGATCTTCTGCAAAAAGTATGGCGAATGGACTGCTGAGGACTGGGGCAAAGTCATATTCTCCGATGAAGCCTCTTTCCGATTGTTTGGGGCATCTGGAAAAAGGCTTGTCCGGAGGAGAAAAGGTGAGCGCTACCATCAGTCCTGTGCCATGCCAACAGTAAAGCATCCTGAGACCATTCATGTGTGGGGTTGCTTCTCATCCAAGGGAGTGGGCTCACTCACAATTTTGCCCAAAAACACAGCCATTAGTAAAGAATGGTACCAAAACACCCTCCAACAGCAACTTCTTCCAACAATCCAACAACAGTTTGGTGAAGAACAATGCATTTTCCAGCATGATGGAGCACCGTGCCATAAGGCAAAAGTGATAACTAAGTGTCCCGGGGACCAAAACGTTGCTATTTTGGGTCCATGGCCTGAAAACTCCCCAGATCTTAATCCCATTGAGAACATGTGGTCAATCCTCAAGAGGCGGGTGGACAAACAAAAACCCACTAATTCTGACAAACTCCAAGAAGTCATTATGAAAGAATGGGTTGCTATCAGTCAGGATTTGGCCCAGAAGTTGATTGAGAGCATGCCCAGTCGAATTGCAGAGGTCCTGAAAAAGAAGGGCCAACACTGCAAATTCTGACTCTTTGCATAAATGTCATGTAATTGTCGATAAAAGCCTTTGAAACGTATGAAGTGCTTGTAATTATATTTCAGTACATCACAGAAACAACTGAAACAAAGATCTAAAAGCAGTTTAGCAGCAAACTTTGTGAAAACTAATATTTGTGTCATTCTCAAAACTTTTGGCCACGACTGTACAAGCAAGCTAAAGCTGGCAAATTGAGCCTATTTATAACCACTTTCCCACTGACGAGTTTCAGAAGCCCCTCCCATGACACAAATTCGCGTCTGTTGTGAAGTGATTTGCACGCGCAAATGAGGCGAATTTTACCGCGCGAATGGCGCGAGTAAACTCAAATGTTCAAGTGTTCAACTACGCGCGAACAGCGCGTTTTATTCGCGCAAGTCGCGTCCGGTGTGAACGCACCTTTATATTAGTGATTTATTTAAAGATAGCAATACAACAGAAAAAAAACGATACAAATGAAAAAAAAACTGTGCTTTAAAAAAAAAATAAAAATACTGAATACTTTTATGCAAGCCTAAAGTATTCTAACAATACTACAGAAATTGAATGTAATTATTTGAATGTAAAATAAATCAACGTCTTCACTTTAATAGTTAAACATGCTTTGTTCTTATTAAAACTACAAAAGTCCTTCATTCAAGAGCAGTGAGTGAGTTTTCTCTTTGTATTTTTACGTTTTATTAATATTAAGCACAGAGACGGCAGAAGGAATATTATTTGTTGCCACTTTAACAGCCACACGGATCCAGTATACTGTTACACAATATTTTCAATAATCACTAAACGGCACATTTTTAAATATTTTTGCATGTATTTGACCGCTTAGGCGCACCTTGAGCTAAAAGATAACTTTACATGTCCGTGTTCTGCTCCGTCTCTGAGCGCATACACAGAACAGCGCACGTTTTCTTACACGCTATTAAAAACACAACATCAAAGAAACATTAATAAATCAAGGACGTCCCGTTTTAAGAAAGTCACGTTACATGATTTTGCTGATTTGCATGTGAAATTAGGCTTTTATGGAGGAACGAAAGCGCACCACTGGAAAGGGGGCGGAATAAGGGTGCAATAATTGTTTCATCTTGATTACTGCATTTTCATGATGATTTGAAGCAGAAATATATGTGTGAATAATAAGATGTATAAATGTGCATTCAAATAGTTTATTAACACTTTCTACATGATCTCCTGAACCATGTACAACTACTAAGCGGTTTGTAAATACTGTAATGCGTGATTTAGACATGATTAACTGATCCTTAATAAAGTTTGAAAATACAATTATTAAGCATATTATACAGATGCTTATAAAACAAAAATAAAGCATTTATAGTTGTATTTATAAACTGCTTACAAATGTCTATTAATGTAGGAATAATGCTTTATAAATGATTAATTAACTATTTACCAATGCTTAACTAATCACTCATAGTGTGTAGTTATTATAAAGTGTTACCGAATGATATTCTAATGGACAGGACCGCATTGTGACAATCATAGCATCCAGAAAACAAACGCTGTAGTCCAAAAGCCGTTCGTTGTAGTTCTTGAAAAGGGATTTTTTAAAATACTAAATATCTCCCTTTGGAGTGGACTTTGAGATTTGTAACTTTGTAGATGTTTTTTATGCCCAAACATACACACCACACACTGGCTAAAATTCAAAAAGTGGAAAAGCATAATAGGACCCCTTTAACTTAGCCCAAACTTAAAGCAACATAATCAGATTTCATGTTTTGTTTACAGCCTCCGTTCTACAGCCGGGACGTGTCTGAGATGTACGACGCCATCTTGAATAAACCGCTGCAGCTGCCGCCTGGAAAGTCTGAGGCCTCATGTCACCTTCTCTACGGCCTCTTGCAGAAAGACCAGCATCGCCGGATAGGAGCCATTGCTGATTTCGTGAGTATCCTCTGGATGTCTTTGTGGTTGTGAAAGCCTTTACCAGGCCAAGCGTCATGTTAATGTGTCAACTCTTGTCATTCTGCAGTTGGAGATTAAAAACCATTTGTTCTTTGCCCCTATAAACTGGGACGACCTCTACCACAAGAGAATCACTCCTCCGTACAACCCTAATGTGGTAGGCTCTTACAGTTATTACTTTGGCTTGAGAATCCTTACTCACTGAAATCTATTTAAACTAACAGTTATTATTGTTCTTCTGAGACTAAGATATCTGACTGCTGCTCCTCCTCGAGCTTTAACTCTACAAACTCAGGCCAGATCTTCAGACTGATCTGACTTCTGTTGCTGTATCTTTTCTGACTGATCGGACTTACGGTTTTCCTAAAAATGACGATCAAAACTGGGAAAAATCCCATAGACTTACATTGACTAATGTTCAAATGATCAACACTATTCAAACTCCAACTGACAAAACTCCCACAATCCCTTGAGACTCAAACAAACTGACCTTCTATCAACTAGATTTAGAATACAATTAAACTCATTTAAACTCATCTAATATTTCCTATCTATCTATCTATCTATCTATCTATCTATCTATCTATCTATCTATCTATCATCTATCTATCTATCTATCTATCTATCTATCTATCTATCTATCTATCTATCTATCTATCATCTATCTGTCTGTCTGTCTGTCTGTCTGTCTGTCTGTCTATCTATCTATCTATCTATCTATCTATCTATCTATCTATCTATCTATCTATCTATCTATCTATCTATCCATCCATCCATCCATCCATCCATCCATCTATCCATCTATCCAAGCCTAGCAACTAGAATCATATTAGTGACATGCTAATCATGCTAACAACAGGCTACTAATGCTAACACCATGCTAGTGACATGCTAGTAACAGGCTAAATGTGTTAGAAACAGGCTAGAAACATGATAACAACATGCTAATCATGCTAGTAACATGCTAATAACTCACTAATCATGCTAAAACATGTTACTAATGCTAATATCATTCTGGCAACATGCTAGTAACAGGCTAAATGTGTTAGAAACAGGCTAGAAACATGATAACAACATGCTAATCATGCTAGTAACATGCTAATAACTCACTAATCATGCTAAAACATGCTACTAATGCTAATTTCATTCTAGCAACATGCTAGTAACAGGCTAATTGTGTTAGAAACAGGCTAGAAACATGATAACAACATGCTAATCATGCTAGTAACATGCTAATAACTCACTAATCATGCTAAAAACATGCTACTAATGTTAATTTCATTCTAGCAACATGCTAGTAACAGGCTAATTGTGTTAGAAACAGGCTAGAAACATGATAACAACATGCTAATCATGCTAGTAACATGCTAATAACTCACTAATCATGCTAAAACATGCTACTAATGCTAATTTCATTCTAGCAACATGCTAGTAACAGGCTAATTGTGTTAGAAACAGGCTAGAAACATGATAACAACATGCTAATCATGCTAGTAACATGCTAATAACTCACTAATCATGCTAAAAACATGCTACTAATGCTAATATCATTCTAGCAACATGCTAGTAACAGGCTAAATGTGTTAGAAACAGGCTAGAAACAAGTAAACAAAATGTTAATCATGCTAGTAACATGCTAATAACTCACCAATCATGCTAAAACATGCTACTAATGCTAATATCATTCTAGCAACATGCTAGTAACAGGTTAAATGTGTTAGAAACAGGCTAGAAACATGATAACAACATGCTAATCATGTTAGTAACATGCTAATAACTCACTAATCATGCTAAAACATGCTACTAATGCTAATTTCATTCTAGCAACATGCTAGTAACAGGCTAATTGTGTTAGAAACAGGCTAGAAACATGATAACAACATGTTAATCATGCTAGTAACATGCTAATAACTCACTAATCATGCTAAAACATGCTACTAATGCTAATGTCATTCTAGCAACATGCTAGTAACAGGCTAATTGTGTTAGAAACAGGCTAGAAACATGATAACACCATGTTAATCATGCTAGTAACATGCTAATAACTCACTAATCATGCTAAAACATGCTACTAATGCTAATTTCATTCTAGCAACATGCTAGTAACAGGCTAATTGTGTTAGAAACATAATAACAACATGCTAATCATGCTAGTAACATGCTAATAACTCACTAATCATGCTAAAACATGCTACTAATGCTAATGTCATTCTAGCAACATGCTAGTAACAGGCTAATTGTGTTAGAAACAGGCTAGAAACATGATAACAACATGCTAATCATGCTAGTAACATGCTAATAACTCACTAATCATGCTAAAAACATGCTACTAATGCTAATATCATTCTAGCAACATGCTAGTAACAGGCTAAATGTGTTAGAAACAGGCTAGAAACAAGTAAACAAAATGTTAATCATGCTAGTAACATGCTAATAACTCACCAATCATGCTAAAACATGCTACTAATGCTAATATCATTCTAGCAACATGCTAGTAACAGGTTAAATGTGTTAGAAACAGGCTAGAAACATGATAACAACCTGCTAATCATGTTAGTAACATGCTAATAACTCACTAATCATGCTAAAACATGCTACTAATGCTAATTTCATTCTAGCAACATGCTAGTAACAGGCTAATTGTGTTAGAAACAGGCTAGAAACATGATAACAACATGTTAATCATGCTAGTAAAATGCTAATAACTCACTAATCATGCTAAAACATGCTACTAATGCTAATATCATTCTAGCAACATGCTAGTAACAGGCTAAATGTGTTAGAAACAGGCTAGAAACATGATAACAACATGTTAATCATGCTAGTAACATGCTAATAACTCACTAATCATGCTAAAACATGCTACTAATGCTAATGTCATTCTAGCAACATGCTAGTAACAGGCTAATTGTGTTAGAAACAGGCTAGAAACGTGATAACAACATGCTAATCATGCTAGTAACATGCTAATAACTCACTAATCATGCTAAAAACATGCTACTAATGCTAATATCATTCAAGCAACCTGCTAGTAACAGGCTAAATGTGTTAGAAACAGGCTAGAAACATGATAACAACATGTTAATCATGCTAGTAACATGCTAATAACTCAATAATCATGCTAAAACATGCTACTAATGCTAATTTCATTCTAGCAACATGCTAGTAACAGGTTAAATGTGTTAGAAACAGGCTAGAAACATGATAACAACATGTTAATCATGCTAGTAACATGCTAATAACTCACTAATAATGCTAAAACATGCTACTAATGCTAATGTCATTCTAGCAACATGCTAGTAACATGCACTAATCATGTTAGAAACAGGCTAGAAACATAACATGCTAATCTTGTTATTAACATGCTAATAACTCACTAATCATGCTAAAACATGCTACTAATGCTAACACCACGCTAGTGACATGCTAGTAACATGCACTAATCATGTTAGAAACATGTTAACAACATGCTAATCATGTTAGAAATATGTTAGTGCCTTGTTAATCATGCTAGACATATGCTAGAAACTTGCTAATGATGCTAACAACATGTTAGCAACAGGCTAATCATGTTAGAAACAGGTTAGAAACATGTTAACGACATGCTAATCATGCTAATAACTTGCTAATCATGCTAGAAACATGTTAACAACACACTAATCATGCTAGAAACATGTTAACAACATGTTAATTAGGTTAGAAACATGTTAACACGCTAACAACATGTTAATCATGCTAGAAACATGCTAACAAGCTAATCAGGCTAGAAACATGTAACAACATGTTAATCATGCTAGTAATGCTAACATCATGCTAACGACATTCTAATCATGCTAGCTACACGCTAGTAACATGCTAATCATGTTAGAAACAGAAAATGTTCTATGTTAATGATGCTAACAAAATGCTAGCAAGCGTGTTGACATGTTCATCATGTTACAAACATGCTAGAAACATGTTAAAGGTCCACTGAAGTGCCTTGAAACACGCAGCGTTATTCTATGTGGTGACGTACTTTTAACTGAAACAAAAACATATCGCCCAGCCCTGCCCACTTATTTTGAATAGCCAATAGCATTCCACTAATATCTGCTCGGGCCAGAGCCGTTGAGCTCGGTAAAGCCGCATTTGTGAGTTTATGACAGCCACAGACTAATAAATGACCCCACAGATTCAATATGAAACTCTTGCTAAAACAAAATAGTGATCATAATCATGCTGAGGCTGTGTAGTTTAATACATGCCGATCGCACATATGAGCGCATATGATCTGCTCCGTGTATTGAGTCTCTGTGTAGGGGGCAGGACAATACGGACTCTAGAGAGCATTTGATTGGACAGAACGTTTGATGAGAAACTGAAGTGCACGGTGATATCATCAAAATCGTTGATTCATATTGGCGGAAGTGTTTTGAATGTCCATATCTTGTGAACGCGAATTTTGTCGTTTTAAAGCACAGTAGTTTATAGATAATCTTAAGGGTAATATATTCATACTAAAAGCCAAAAAACTTTAATTTTGATTTCAGGGGGACTTTAACAACATGCTAATCATGCTAGAAACATGCTAGCAACATGCTAAAACATGCTATCTATCCATTTATCCATCCATCATCTGACAGACTGTATTGTCTTCAAAACATTCAAGCTTTAAGCTTTAAAACTACTTTAAACTGACCAATCCTTTTCTGACTGAAAACCATAAAATGTCTAAATCTCTTTAAACTTTTCAACTCTTTTTTTAAACTTTCATACTTTCTGATCAGGCCTTTTCAAGTCAACTTAAACTTTTTTATCTAGTTATTTGTTTTATTTAATGTTCACCTTCGTTTGTGGTCCGTCTGTCGGTGTCAGACTGAGTTTGTGTAATCAGACCTCTGGCATGTTTCTCCAGAGAGGCCCTTCAGACCTCCAGCACATTGACCCAGAGTTCACCAGAGAGATGGTGCCCAACTCAGTGGGCCGCACTCCAGATCTCACCCCCAGCCTCGCCACCAGCAGCTCCAACGCCTTCAACGGCTTCTCCTACATCTCTGGAGAAGATGGTTTCCTCTGAGACCTGCTGACCAACCAAGGCTTCTCTCACCTTCAGGTCACTGAGCGCAGGCCGCTGGAAAAACACTGGACTGTAATGAAGCTAAAAGCTGTGAAACCGGAAACGCAATTGTCAGATGACGAGTTTTAAGCTGTTGTGCTTGTTTTGCATTGGTGAAAGCGTAGGATATTTCATCAGCATGCACATATGTTCGTTGTGTAAGACTAAAGGACATCGCTGGAGACAGATTTGTCGATTGCACCACTGGAAAAGCAGCTATAGTTGCAAAATCTGTAAAAGTCTAGATTTCTGATCTTGCTGGTCTCTTGGGGATCTGCGTGCCTTACTCTTGGCAACATCCTCATCTAATGTTCTGTATCTGATTGCTGAAAAGCATGAACAATGACACCTTTGCTTTCTAACATTTTGTAACTTTCTTAATGCAATGCTTTTCTGTTATTAAAAAAATGTCACAATCAAATCTATATTATGTATGATCCATAAATGTGAAGATCATTTGACTGTGCTTTATGAAATCATGTATTAATGTTAAAAAAGTCTTCAGAAATGTCTAATACCACTGAGATATATATATAGAGTATATGTTTTTTCTTCTCATTGTGGCTATACAGATATACTGCTCATAATAATGTTACATGCTTTTGTTTAAGGTGTAGTAAAATCTTTGCTAAAGTTTCCCTTGATCTGTGTGGTATGTGAAGAATTCACTGTGAAAAGATGCGCTGAGAGATTTTACTTCATTTTCCTCTGATGTGGCATTTTTTTGTTTCCATTTGACAAAGCAGCTATGAATTCACCCTTACGAAAAAGAAGTTTATTCAAGTGTGCTGTTAGTATACTTCTTTTAAACTAAAAAATAGTATACTTTTCAGTCTACTTTGTATGTACTTTTTAAAATGAAATTTAAGTATACTTGAATTATACTTAGAAAAAGTCTAAATATATTTGAGCTCTACTTGTGCTCTAAGAATCCGTGTTTTCATTGTTATACTCTAGGGGCGCTATTACACATCTTCAGTACAGAATTTCCAAAACACAAGTGAAGAAGAAACCGAAACAACAGACACTTCCACATGTAATCTAACACAACCATCAGACATAAAACAGCATCAAAACCATAGATATGGACAACTGTGTAACGTTATGGAATAAAGAGAGGTAATAATGACTGTCAAGCTTTGGGGTGTTCATCAACTCCATCTACATTTTGATTATCATCAATAGTCTATTTTTTTTAGCTTTTTGTTCAAAATGTTGTTTATTTTTTATTCATGAAACTAACCCACATTCAAGTGTTTATAAAAGAATGCATGAAGCTAGACAAAAATGTATTATTTTTAGAAAAAAGATATTAATATAACAAAATGAATATTTAATAATAATTAATAGGGACATAGTAGTATACTTATAGTATGGTGTAAAGTGCACTTAAAGAAAACTTACGAGTATATTTGCATTATAAACCTACTAAACTAGTAGTTTACTGAGACTATACTTCAAAGTGTACTAAAAATCCATAAAAAGTATTTAATTAGTAAAATATCAGTACCTATAAGTTCACTTTTAGTATACTTGCAGTACAAACTGAAAACAGATGTAAACTAGTTGTGTACTCAAAGTTTACTACTGTTATACTTAAAGTATATACTAGAAAGTGGGCCAATTTAGTCCCAAGGAGTATTGAAATAGTACACTTAAAAGTATACTACTCGTACACTGATATTTGTATACTTACTACATAAAGTATACTTAAAAATATACTTGAACTTTACTTAAGTATACCAAATAAAATAAAGGGCATGCATTACATTCATACACTGTTCATTCATTTAGAGTTCACCTGTAAGAATATGAGCATCTCCATCTGTTTTAGTGGTAACATTAACATTTTAATAACAACTGTTATTAAATTATCATAAAACGAGCCAATTTATGATTTTACAATGAGCTATTCACAAGTTGTACCTGTAGACGACCAGAAACTGGTATTATAGATTTAATGCTGACTTTACGATTACTAGAAACTATTATTAGATTAATTATATTTAGTCTTGTACCTTAATCAAAAGGTTAAACTTGCTAAAGTCAGCCCAAACAGGTGACTGTAGATGAGCTCATTTGGTGAAAACTGCAAGGAGGAAAAGAAGAAAACAGTTGAGCGCCATCTAGAGCAGAATTAAATACACACTACAGTTTTAAATATAAACCTTGTGTTCAAGCAGTAAATTGAAGCTCATATTAACTTGATAAATTAGCTACATTTATACAGAGCTTTTAGAGCTTCTTTGTATATCCCATAAATTACTTTCTTACAGGCAGCACTGAGGCTAATATGTGTCACCTGACTATAATGAGGACATTATGGGTGTTTTAGGATTTAGATTCACTCTGGTCATTTATGGCCTACAGTTTAGGGGCTCAAAAGATGTTTATATTGTCTATAATATTGAGCATGTCAATTAAAATGGACCATATTGACTTTTTTCTGTTTTACACATGTTACTGTAATACATTATAACACAGAAAATGCCTAAGAAGACATTTGATGTAAATTAGAAAAAAATCTATTATATAGGCCTATATGTGTGTGTGTGTGTGTGTGTGTGTGTGTGTGTGTGTGTGTGTGTGTGTGAGCCTTGAGGTCTTAAGGTGAAACACTGCAGGCTAAAACATATTTTTTTTCATGCATCTGTCAAGTTTGAGATTTTGGGATTTTTTTTTCAGACTAGTGGAAAGAAAACATCAAAAGACATTGTTAAGTGTTTCTTTTATAGCACTTTATCTATTTTTGTCAATAGATTTCAATTGCAATCTATATTTTTAAAGGCAGTTTTCTCAAAATGAGTTTTTTCTCCTAAACTGAGCCATAAATCTCCACTTCAGCAGCACTTACACACACCAAACTTTATATTTTTATTCCTGTCTATCCTGAATGATTTTACAGAGGGATTTGTTCACATATAATTTGCTAGATTTTCATACAACATTTCATTTTAACATTTTTCCCCCAAAAAAAAAAAAAAAAAAGTGTTTCCTGTCTGTTCTAGGTTTTTTCTGAATTATGGAGTGACAAAATGAGATACCAAAAATTTCCTCTGTAAAAACTTTAGACTCTAATATGTAAAAAAAATAAAATAAACAAGAGTTTTGAAACTGACTTCATCCAGTGTTTAGATTTTTGTACTAGAAATGTATGCAAATTACCACATTAAATAAAATCAATAGCCAAAAATACACTGTGTGGGTCAAAATTATTGATTTTTCTTTTATTCCAAATATCATTATGATATTAAGTAAAGATCATGTTCCATAAAAATATTTTGTAAATTTCCTGCTGTAAATATATCTAAACTTTTGAGCCACCCCCTGTATCGTGGCAACTGTACACTTTTACAGTTGTATAATCTTTTTTTGGGAAGGTTAAAACTTTGGTGTTCAACATATTGTTTCAGAAATTCAAACAATTAAAGATCAAAAATTAAACTCCATTTGATTGGTTTTATTTAGTTTGAGTTTGAGAAATCAGACTGCTTGTAAAATGAAATTTGATTAAGTTTTTACAACTTTTTTAAAGAGGTAAATTGTCTTTAAAATTTCACATGGGTTTGAATCAGATTTAGTCAGATCTGCATCTTACCCACTGACTCGGGTCAACTTACCCCTAACCTGGGGCAAATTGAGCCACAGGAGCACTTTTCTTTATAAGAAGCCATATTTTTACAACCCTTTGTCATAGATACATTCAGATCATTTAAAATAATAGGAAACATCCTGAAATTACTTTAGATGCTTAACTTAACTTAATTTAGACACATGTAAAGGTGATTGTATCTATATTTATTTATTTAATTTGTATTTTTTGCACCCTCATACTCCAGATTTTCAAATAGTTGTATATCAGCAAAATATTGTCCTATCCTTACAAACCTAGCCTACATGAATGGAAAGCTTAATTATTTAAAATATTTATTACATTTCTCAAAATTAACCCTTGTGACTGGTTTTGTGGTCCAGGGTCACACACACACACACACACACACACACACACACACACACACACACTGAAAATTGATTATCTTCAATAATGCGTTACTTACACACTATTGTTCTATTTAAATACTGTGCAGTTGCTTTGACACAATCTGTATTGTTACAAGCGCTATATAAATAAAGGTGACTTGACACACACACACACACACACACACACACACACACACACACACACACACACACACACACACACATATATATATATATATATATATATATATATATATATACACTACCGCTCAAAAGTTTGAAACAATGATTTTCTATATTAATATCCATTACAATTGTATTTATATCTGTAATTAAAGTTGAATTTTCAGTCTTGTCACATGATCCTTCAGAAATCATTATAATATGCTGATTTATTATCAATGTTAAAAAAAAAAAAAAATTTTGGAACCTGTGATACTTTTTTCAGGATTCTTTGATCAATAAAAGGTTAAAAACACTAAAAACAAAGGTTTTCTAACAACTGTTCAAAAGTTTGGGGTTTGTACATTTTTAATGATTCCTTTTTATTGAAAGAAATTCATATTTTCATTCACTAAGGGTGTTAAATTAATAAAAAGTTAAAAAAAGATTTATATTTTGAAAAAATGCTGTTTTTTTAACTTGTTATTGATCAAAGAATCCTAAAAAGAAATATCTGTCAGCACAACTGTTTCCAACATTGATCATTTCAATAATAAATCAGTGTATTAGAATGATTTCCGAAGGATAATGTGACACCGAAGACTGGAGTAACAGCTGATGAAAATTCACAGGAATAAATTATATTTTAACGTATGTTAAAATAAAAAACATTATTTTATATTCAAATAACATTTTGCAATATTGCTGTTTTTTTCTGTATTTTTTCTTTCTATGTGATAACAGAAATAACAATGAGCGAATGATTTAAATATATGTACAAACACATTTTTATGTACTTGCATTGCCCAATACAAAACTCTTAAATTTAAAGTAAATTCTGTGTGTCATCGAATTCACCTGCACCAACTTTAACCTTAGTAAACAGGCCTTATGAATCCAATGATTGTGGTTTTTCACTTCAAATACGATATTTGACCAACTTGGTGGCCTATCTTTATCTAACTTCCATCAACAATGTCTTCTATAAAGGAAATTGGGTTTTGTCCATGGTTTCTCCCCCCGCAAATATGTCTCTTTTCTTTCCTTGATGGTTCAGTAACAAATTGAATATTTTAACTTATGAACAATTTCTGAATCTCCATAACTTTCCAGTTCCACCAAAGGAATATAATACTTTGATGAGAGCTATTCCAGTAGGCTTAACCTAGATAATAAGAAATCACCTTAAATTTAGTAAAGGCAACAGTGTTTATCTAGCTTTATGTTTGGGTGGTATCAATATTTTAGATAAGCATTAACAGACATATTCGCAAAATATCTGTTGAATATGTTGTTAACTTTCTTATACTGAATGCAAAATGTTTCATTCATAAGCAAAATCTCCTGTCTTTTTTCCTTTTTCACTTGCTGAAATTGATTTGTTGTTTCTGTTAGACCTAAAATAGTGGCAAATGTTTGTTGCATTATGACAATTTTTCTAAAAGGATGTAATTTATTTTTATACTTTTCTTTCCTGTGTGGATAACACCATTTGATGTACCCAAATCCAGAATATTATTTTTCTGTTTTTATCTTATGATTGTTTCTAGTAGGAATCTATCAATGTCTATTAGTTTGATGAGAGCTATCGCAGTAGGCTTAACCCAGTTAATAAGAAATCACCTTAAATTCAGTAAAGGCAACAGTGTTTATCCAGCCTTATCAATATTTTAGATCGGAAATGCAATAACAGACATATTCGCAATTTTTTTTTTTCTTGCTGAACTTGATCCTGTTGTTTCTCTTAGACTTACAAATAACAAAAAGAGTGCCAAATGTTTGTTTGCTTTATGACAATTTTTCTAAAGGGATGCAATTTATTTTTATACTTTTCTTTTCTGTGAACAACACCATCCACAATATTATTTTCTGTCTTTATCTTATGATTGTTCCTTGTAGGAATTTATCAATGTCTAATTTCCAAGTTTTGCAATTATAATAATAAAAAAACTTAGTAAACAGTGTATGCTGCATATTTCTACGCAAACACATGGAGCTGCAGTGGCAGCAAAGAAGCGTCTGGTCTGCGCAAAGCTGAGCGCAGGTGTGACGCAGTAGAACACAGAAGTGTGTGCGCGGGCTCAGTAGGCAGCAGTTGGAGGTTAGGCGCACCGCGAGGCAAACAAAACGACACCCACAGCAGCAGATGAGTATTCACAACAATAACTCACACCTTTAACTGTAATAGCGTGGATACCGATTGAATTATCGGTGACATTTCACAAACTTCTGCAGGACAGCGAAGATATGTCCGAGCAAGTGTGTGGGTAAGAAAGAAAACAACAGTTACAAAGTTTTGTGTTCACTTAAAATGCTGCAGATGTTCTCCACTGAGTCTGAACACATGACAGTCATGTAATACTATTTCAGTCAACAAACTGATGCTTAAAACTACTAATCGATCGGCAAATGTAGAAATGTTAGTAGCGTTAGCCGTTGGCCAACTGTCGAAGTTGCGTCGCGATATTTTGACGTCTTCAGTTTTATAGAGTAACGTTACAGTTCTTGTTATTAGACTTAAAAGTATTCGCTATTATAAACTTAAAAATAAACATACTACAGCGAGTTCAACAGTATAACGTTTGTTTAGTTTGCCTCTGAAAACTAGCCAGCCATGCTAATCACGAAGTGTAAAGTTACTGTCTGAAATCGCTCAGTCTATTTAGTGTACTAGTTTTTTCAAGATGTTTTGTTTTAGAACTATTTAGTTCACTCTATAGTTTACATTTTAGTATCTATACATTTACAAAATAATGTGAAATGTTCAATAACGGTCGTAGTTGTGCCCATAATGCAATGCGGTTAGATCAACCCCTATGAAATTACCGTTGTGAATGTACAAATTATTGGGATTAGTGCACTTTAGCTCATACCAGATTAAAATACAAAATCTTTGTAGTTTACTCACCCCCATGTCATCCAATATGTTCATGTCTTTCTTTAGTCGAAAAGAAATGAAGGTTTTTGAGGAAAACTTTTCCGGATTTTTCTCCATATAGTGGACTTCAGTGGGAGCCAATTAGCCTTTTTCACACTTCCGTGTTTCTGGCTTCCAGATTGGCGCTTGCAGGGTAAAAGTTTTTCCGGTGACAGCAGCGGCCGTACTTAACAAGAGTAAGTTCGCGAATCAAAGTCTATTTTTACAAAATAAATACTATGATACTATGATATATACCGGTGTTTTACTCTACAAATAGCAAACATGTCTTCAAAAACTTTGTGTCAGCTTCAGGTCATCACAAATAATATGTTTATTTAATTCTGAATCTTGGCACTTATTATTCAGTACATTTTTGAGTTTTGCCGTTCTGTCTATTTGGTGCTGGCTGTGCAATATGACTCTTCACGCTAAATTTTTTCGCTATTATTATTAAAATAATATTGTATTTTCCATAGACATATGTATATTTTCTACTTGCTCTCCATTGCATTATTAACATGACGGTGTAAATGTACGTTGTACAAACAAGAGATGACTCTGATTAATGGCTTTATTCTTATTGGATCGGAATTACATTGTTGTATTGAGTTTATGCATCAACTGGACTCAGAATTGTTTAATTTAGTCTTGAAAAAAATGTGCATTTGGATATAAATCCTGTCATAATTTATCATGATGTAGTGATTCGAGAAAATTGACTGAGTAAATACGCTCAAATATAAAGGAGATGTAGAACAGAAACCAGCCTCGCGTTATGTTGAGCATATTATTTTGAGGAGTCATATAAATTACAAACAAGTGAAAAAGGCTAATGGGTTGGAGGTCCAAAGTAGCCTTTTTCACAAAAATCGGAAATTACGTCAGCGCAGGGTAAAGTTAGTTCTGCTACAGGTCTGTGCCTATTATATTAATATGCCCTTGTCTCAAATAATGCTTCTTACCTTTTCTGTTTTGTCTGTTTTCCAAGTTGTTGTTATATAATCAACAAAGAAACAACTTTGTAATTTATATGGCCACTTCAGTGTTTCCCACAGGTTGGGGGGGGGGGGTTGCAGATGAAAAGAACGATTGGATAGGGATACGATTGGATCCGATCCCCTAAAGGGATTTCCTAATTCCTAAAGGTTAATAATTAAAAAAACTGTTAATAATTAGTTAAACAGAACTTTATTACATTAATTTAACACCATATACAACAGCCTACTTGCTGCACAGTCTGCAACTTTTGTTAGGGCACCTTATTTTGCGACATATTATTGATATTTAACAAATCTATTTCTTTCTCTCCCTGACCTTGTCTTTCTGCTTGAGCAGCACTAGTTGAAGCCTGAAAATATTGTAAACAATAACATAACTAATTACACTGGTCGGACTAAGCTCTGTTTCAGACTGATACCTCCGGTTCAGGATGGTCCTCATCCTCATCACGTGCCTTTTTCAGTCGCGGAAAATACTTTTCAATACTCCTCTGGATTGAAGCAGCAAACATTCAGTGTAAGAGTAAAGAAACGACATAATTTATAATACGTTTATTTGATTCACAGCTGCTACATAAAGAGTTTTGACCTCGACAACCCAACTAGCCTACATTTTACTGCAAACTTGCGACTAGTTAACTTTCTAAAGAAGGCGCAATCGCGTTTGCTAAGGATCGGGACTTACAGTAACATCAACACACTGAAACTATTGTATTCAGAATATAAAATATTTTATAGCACTTTTTAATCTGTGATTGTGTGTTAAAAGTGTTCACGAGATACCAACCTTTCGCCAGCCGTCTTCTCTCCACAGATGATCCAGACAGATGTGGTGTGCATGGAGGGGAGGGGCTGTGTGCATGTGTGTTTGAGGGAGAGACGCGTGAGTGACAGAGAGATGAAGAGAGAGTATGGAAAGGACATGCAGTTGAACGAATTCGCTGCGTGTTTTAAATAGCGTACAAAAGAATAACGAAACGCAATATGTGACGGTCGGTATTGATTTTTTATTTTTTTTTTGGTCGGTGTTGAATCTGTGGTGGTCGGAATTTAATTCGTCTATGTGTGGGAAACACTGCACTTGACTGCTGACTCGTCAAAATAATATGCTTAACATAGCACCTGCTGGTTTCTGTTCCCCATCTCTGGTATATCTGAGCATAATTTACTCAGTTATTTACCTTGAATCATGGTAAATTATGACAGCATTCATATCCAAGTGGACAATTTCGCAAGAATAAATTAAACCTGTGCTACTTAAGACTGACTGCTACTTGAGTCCTGTTGATGCAGGAACTCAATACAAAACGTAATCCCGATCCAATAGGAATAAAGCCATTAATCGGAGTAATCTCTTGTTTAGTATTATATTATTGTATTATGTATATCCCTGGGCACATTATACAACATACATTTACACCGTCATGTTAATAATGCAAAGGAGAGCAAGTAGAAAATACAATATTATTTTAATAATAATAATAGTGAAAAAATTCACTATCCCAGCCAAAAAATAAAGATCTAATCTAGCAAAACAATTGGTGATTTTGTAATAAAAAAAAATTACATTTACACTTTTTAACAACAAAAGCTCATCTTGCTCTAGCTCTGCTTGCACAGAAGGGTTTATAAAGGTAGGGTAGGGCAAGAAATGCCATCTTATTTGCTCCAACTTTAAAATCATCCAACATTGTTGTTTTACCTTTTTTGTAAAGGGCGTTTGACTTTCTTTGCATGTTTGTTTTGTAAACACTGGGTCAGTACTTCCGCCTATACGTCACGTGTGCATGATTACATAATATATGAGGTCAAGTTATTGCAAGATGAGTATTTGTGGTTAAAAAGTATATGAATGTTTGTTTTAGTTTTAGTTTTTTTTTTTTTTTTTAAGAAAATGAATGATTGTTGTGCTAGATAATACCCTTATTTCTCAGCTGGGATTGTGTAGAGCCCTTTGAAGCTGCACTGAAACTGCAATTGTTATGCAGACGATACCCAGTTGTATTTGACAACTGGGTATCGGCAACTCAAAATGCTGGACTGCTTGGATGAAATAAAGTTATGGATGGCATCAAGTTTCCTTCAGCTGAACGAGGCTAAATCTGAAGTGGTGATTTTTTGGCCCATCAAAGTTAGCCAAACAGCTCTCACATGATCTAGGCCCTTTAGCCGCCAATGTTAATACTCGGGTAAGGAACCTTGGGGTGAATTTCGATTCCGAACTGTAATTTGATAAACAACTAAATGTTGTGGTAAAGGGTAGCTTTTTTCAGTTGAGGGGTATTGCCAAATTGAAAGGCTTCCTGTCTTTTAAAGATATTGAAACCATGATCCATGCATTTATTTTGTCCAGATTGGACTATTGTAATTCTCTATATTTGGGGTTGTCTAAGAATTTGCTTTCACGGTTGCAGTGGCCAGTTGACTGGCACCAGGAAATGTTCCAGTATCTCTCCGGTGCTGGCCTCTCTGCACTGGCTCCCTGTTGAATATAGGGTGCAATACAAGGTCCTTTTAATGGTCTTTAAAGGCTTACATGGGCCCTGTATACATTTCAAATTTGTTAAAGCGTCATTGTTCTGCAAGACCCCTAAGCTCATCTCATAGTTTCCTTTTAAATGTGCCAAATTCTTGATTAAAAACCAAGGGAGATTGTGCATTTGTGGTGGCAGCACAGCATCTTTGGAATAGCCTTCCTCCACATATTAAATCCTATGACTGCATTGAGTGTTTTAAATCTATGTTGAAGACTTCTGTTCTCTGCTGCTTTTAATTGATGTTAGTTTATATGGGGCTTGTTCAGTGTTCTGTAATGCGTTAGGGTGTGTGTGTGTGTGTGTGTGTGTGTGTGTGTGTGTGTGTGTGTGTGTGTGTGTGTGTACCTGGTATTCATCACGTTGTGGGGACCAAATGTCCCCACAAGGATAGTAATACCAGTTGTGTGCACAATCTCCTGTGAGGGCTAGGTTTAGGTGTAGGGTAGGTGTAGGGCAATAGAAAATACGGTTTGTACAGTATGAAAACCATTACGCCTATGGAATGTCCCCATAAAACATGTAAACCAGTGTGTGTGTGTGTGTGTGTGTGTGTGTGTGTTAATTTTGGGTCTGTAAAGCACTTTGGTCAACTGGTGTTGTCTATAAAAAATAATTGATTGATCGATTGATTGAATTGTAAACTTTAATCCATTGGGCACCATTGAAGCCCACTATATTTCCTCAAAAACCTTCATTTCTTTTCGAATGATGAAAGAAAGACATGAACATCTTGGATGGCATGGGGGTGAATGAATTATAGGGAAATTTTTATTCTGGAAGTGAACTAATCCTTCAACATCTTGACTGAACAGCTCTGGTAGAAAATCTAGTAGTATGTGTTGTTCAGTCATTTAGTGTATGTTGGCCAGGTTTTCTCTATCAAACTAAATTGCCAAATATATGATGCATAGTGTTTTAAAAAACACATTTTGTAAATCAGGTTACAAAATGTGTGTTGTGTATTCCAGCCTTTTTAGCTAAACGTCCCTAATACAGAAATCCTAACAACCACCACATCTGTCTTTTCTTTAAAAATCACATCTATGTGTAGCTGTCCATGAAAAACAAATTTAGTGTTATTCTTCGAACTAATGTTTTTCAAAATTGTAGGTTCAGTGTGCTTATCCAGCGATTCATTTGAGTCGTCCTTTGAAAGCACAGCTGCTTGAAGGGGAAGGTAAGGTATGTTTTGTTGCATATTCTCTTTGTTTCAATTCTGTCTCTCTTGCCTGTTCTTGAAAAATCACATCTCATTGAAACTATACTTCATTTAATTTTGCTAAAACTCTCTTTGACCATTGCTCTATATTATAGAACTGTTTTTTGTGTGTAGACGTTCATAGCAGGTTTAGTACGTAGAGTTGCTCTGATTAGGATTGGAGTTCAGCTCAACTATCACACATAATCAAAATTTTGCATCCTATTTGATGGTCTTCTCTGTATTTCTAGTGCAATAGAAACTATGGTAAGTCTTAAACCTAAGGGTGTGACTGATCCTGAGTCTGATATTGATGAAGATGTTGAGCGACTGAAGAGCAAATGGACTTCTAAAGAGGTGAGCTCCATTTAAAACATCACTATTTATAAGACAACATCACTTTCTTAAGCAATTCTACATGAAATAGTTTACATAATTATTGAACTAGTTTTTTCCACTTAATATGACTGCATTTATGTTTTTCCCCCCACTTCCTGATGCTGTACAGTAGTTGTGTACTACAAATTTTAGCGCAAGGTGTGATTAATGAGCAAAAGCTAGGTATTTATAGTACATATGTGACCCTGGGCCACATAACCAGTCTTAAGTAGCACAGGTATATTTGTAGCAATAGCCAACAATACATTGTATGGCTCAAAATGACTGATTTTTCTTTTATGACCAAAATCATTACGATATTATTTAAAGATCATGTTCCATAAAGATATTTTATAAATTTCCTACCATAAATATATAAAAATTTAAGTTTTGATAAGTAATATGCATTGCTAAGAACTTCATTTGGACAACTTTAAAGGTGATTTTCTTAATATTTAGATTGAAGATTGCAGGTTTTCAAATAGTTGTATCTCGGGACAAATATTGTCCTATCCTAACAAACCATCAGTGAAAAGCTATAGATCTCAATTTAAAGAAATTGACTTATGATTGGTTTTGTGGTCCAGGGTCACATATATGTTAGATGTTTGTTGGAAAAAAATGGTAGTGGTCTTATAAGCAAAATAAACATTAATAATATAAACATTTTATTTTTATTTTGAGCTATAATTTGACTTAAACATGATAGGTGTTCTTAATAGGTGTCTTGAGATTCAACCTTTTATACAAATATCCGTAGTTTTAAAGGAAATAAACATTTTTTGGTGGTTTGTGTTTGTCAAATTTTTAGGATGAAAGTCTTGCTTCCCTTGTCAGGAGGTTTGGAAAGGATGAGTGGGAGCTGATTGCAGGCTCTCTACCTGTGAGTGATCTAATTTAAAGTGTTAGCTCATTAATATTGACATGTTTAAGGTGGCATTTGTGACTGTACATATTTGAGATCTCTATTTGCAGGGACGCTCTGCACAGGACTGTAAATACAGATTCACGGTTGTCTTAGACCCAGAGCTTGTTAAGGGAACCTGGACCAAAGAAGAAGATGAAAGGGTGAGCATTGTTTGGTTTATTAATTAGACTTGAGTAAAGGATCAGGGCTGGACATTGTATTTTTCAGAATGTATTTTTATTTTTTGTCAAACAAGTTTATTTTAGTCTACAGTAGTAATAGCATACATAGAAATGAAATGGTGTAAAGTTCTTGAAGTGAACTCTCAGAGCAGCTCTGGAGATGAAGTTCATGTGGTCTGTCCTCATATATTGAGACGGGATCTAACTAGGTTGTCTTCTCTTTCTGTAGCTCATTCAGCTGGTGTCATTGTATGGTGACAAGAAGTGGAGCACAATTGCAAAACACCTAAAAGGCAGAAGAGGCAAACAGTGTCGTGAGCGGTGGCATAACCACCTCGACCCTTCTGTGATTAAAACCCCCTGGACAACAGAAGAGGACCTCATGATTATTAAATGCCATTGTGTGCTGGGATCACGTTGGGCACAAATTGCAAAGTTTCTCCCTGGAAGGTAATTTAGTTTTGTGTTGTTGTAATATCTTTATTGTTATTGTTAAGCAGTGTTATAGTGTTGTCATTTATTTAATGTAATTGGTAAGTAACTGGTGTAAGTTGTTACATAATGCACTAAAACTGACGAGCATTTGTTAATGTTTGTTAGGACTGATAATTCAATAAAGAACCATTGGTATTCAACCTTAAAGCGTAAAATGGACAAGGGAGCTTACAATATGGAGGATGTTGATTTGAGTGATCTTGGACTCCATCAGTCACAAAAAGAAACCTCTACTGCCACAGGCCATGAAAAGGTATTTTATTTCTTTAGTGTTGTGTATATGTTTGCTTTTGATTAGCAGTAGATCTTGTAAAATTCTTGTTTATTTTAGTTCATTTATTTAACATGAATTTACATTAATGATTTTACTGTGGTCGCACACTGGTCTATCATCAGTCTCAGACAGGACAACACAAAAATAAAAATGATAGTTTCCTACATGCATAGATTTATCTGATGTATAGCACCATCAACAGAAAACCTAAAAGAGGAGCACAGATTGTTTTCTGTACATATAGACAACTTGGAATATAACTAAGAGTGTAATATGTGACTCTGGACCACAAAACCAGTCATAAGGGTCAGTTTTTTTAAAATTGATATTTATACATCATATGAAAGATGAATAAATACAACTGTTTGAAAATCTGGAATCTGAGGGTGCAAAAAAATCAGGATGCTGTGAAAATTGCCTTTAAAGTTGTCCAAATGAAGTTCTTAGCCATGCATATTACTAATCAGAATTTAAGCTTTGGTATATTTACAGTAGGAAGTTTACAAAATATCTTCATGGAACATGATCTTTACTTAAAATCCTAATGATTTTCGGGATAAAATAAAAATCTGTCATTTTGACCCATACAATGTATTTGTGGCTATTGCTACAAATATACCCATGCTACTTAAGACTGGTTTTGTGATCCTGGGTCACATATGTGAACAGTATGTCTGTAAGTGACATTCAAAAGTGTATTACAGTGAAAACTACATAGTAAAATGTAAGCTTTAACCCAAGTTAAATATCACAACATGAAAGTAACGTAATCTGACTACTGATCTGATTACTTTAAGGCTAACAAATGTGTGTTTTCACTAGCAGTGGTATAAGTTTTGTTTCAAACACCTAATATGCTATATTAGTATACTAGTTATCTTTCCAACTCCCTGTCTTTGTGTGCATTTTGAACTATCGCATTAGAAACGAGTGATAGAAATGCCAAAATTCGTAAAAAAATTCACAATTCACAAATAAGTTTTTATGCTCGCTTGAGGTGGTTTTTGAATTGTGTGAAAAGGGTTAATGGGAAACCCATTTTGTGAATAAATTCCTCCATGTGCACCAAAAAAGTCATGCGACTGCGTTATGAGCTGGGATAACTTGACCAACCAGCGGACCGATCTCATTGCACAGCATCTGAAATGTTAGGGTCATTCTGAAATGCCTGAGCCTGAGTATTTCTGTATAATTGCCTCCCAGAACTGTCTTACCCAACTGTGTTCCCAAACAGCAGATTGAGTCCAGCAGTAACCACATTTAATTTCTCTTTCTGAGATGCAAGTAATTTATTATGTATGAAAATTATTACTAGTAAATTATTCTTAGTGATATTTTAGTGCCAGTTTATCAGGAAGTGATGATTTTGTTCCCTCTCAGTCGTTCTCTCGACGTCACGTCGGAGGCCGACGAATTGGGATATCGCTTAGAGATCGTGTGTAAACTAAACGAGCCAATGCACATTGGCATGCATGATTGCATCCAGCTGTTGCTGATCACAGCGTGAGTATAAATAGGCAGCCGGTGCAATGCATAGACAGCTTTCGCTTCGGAGCCGATCTTCTGACTGAGAGAACGGAACGAGCATACAAGAATTCAACTCTGCAGACTGTGTGTGTTGGCGGCATGGCGCGTCAGCGGTGGTGGTCTCCTGTGGGTGGAAAAGCGCACAGTAAAGGACTGCACTACCCGCCTTCTGTGTCGCAGCGACCATCTCCCCTGTGCGCTTCAGCACTGCGAGCAGTTTCTAAGAGTGACACGGGTGAACGTCTTTTTAAAGACGAGGCATTTAAAAGCAAAATGCCGTTTCACCCGTGCGTTTCTGGATGCGGTCGTTACCTGGCGCCAGGCGATGGTCACGATTGCTGTCTGACGTGTCTGGGCATTAAGCACACTCAGGCGGCGTTCGTGGATGTTCGTTCATGTCGTCATTGCGGTGGCATGTCCATCACGGAGCTGCGGACCAGACTCTGCTTCCTGCAAAGGGGCGGGGTGCCAGTTCCTCTGCCCAGATCTACCGTTCCCCCCGGCAAAGGCCGGGGGGGCTCTACCTCTGGCAGAGGGCTGACTGGTCTGATGGTGACGGTGACGGTGGGGAATTTCCTGGCGGATAATCCGTCGGGGGTTCCTCCTTCCACCGACACTCCACTTTCAGAAGGATGTGCTGGACCTCCTCGTGGGGTACCTCTCATTACTTTTGGAGCTCCCCCTGACGTCCAGATGTCGATCGCGGCATCGGGGGGTGAGCCAGACTTTTCGGGGGAGGACGTTTCCGGATCGCTGCCGTCCACTGGGCGGTCACCGACTCTGAAATGATGGCTATGCTTGCCCGGGCCGCCGAGAAGGTAGGGCTTGAATGGAACCCTCCATCACGTCCCGATCCTTCTCGGCTGGGCGACTGGTATCTTGGGGTGGCCCGCGCTGGTTCTCAGCGCCCCACCCCAGTGCCTTTCTTCCCGGAAGTGCATGATGAGCTCACTGGGACATGGACGGCACAGAAACCGCTCCAGTGGTACATCCTCCCTCACCACCCTTGATGGCGGACCGGCACGGGGCTACACGGCTGTCCAGCCGGTGGAGCATGCGGTGGCGATGCAATTGTGTCCCTGCACCGCTTCCACTTGGCGGGGCAACCCGTTGCTCCCCTCCCGGGCCTGTAGGCACTCGTCGGCTCTGATCGGCAGTGCCTACGCGGCTTGTGGGGCTGCTGGCTCCGCCCTACACGCTATGGCGTTGTTACAGGTCCATCAGGCCCAGGCACTGAAGGACCTGTACAAGGGTGGGCACGACCCATAAGTTCTACGTGAACTTCGCATCGCGACGGACCTCGCACTACGAGCGACGAAAATGACCGCACGGTCTCTGGGTCGTGCGATGTCCACGATGGTGGTCCAGGAGCGCCATCTCTGGCTGTGTCTGGCCGACATGAGGAAAGCCGATAAGATCAGGTTTCTAAATGCCCCCGTGTCCCAGACCGGCCTCTTCGGCGACGCGGTGGAAAACTTTGCCTTGCAGTTTTCTGCCGCACAGAAGCAGACAGAGGCCATCAGTCACATCCTGCCCCGGCGTGCTCCTGCTACTGCCTCCACAGCCTGCTCGTCGCCGAGGGCGGCCCCCTGCTTCTGCCCCCGCTCCACAGCAGCCAGCGCAGCAGCCTTCACAGCGGCGCCGTGGAGCCGGTCACAGACTAGTGGGAAACGCAAGAACAAGCGTCCCTGAGACGGGCGACCCTGAGATGGAGGAAGCTGCTCTTCGGGAGGTGATGAACGCACCACTCCCTCCCCCGGAGGAGGGCCGGGTGGAGAATCTTTTGTTTCTTTTTTTCCCCGTCATTGGCCTCACAGCCAGTGACACCCAAATTTTCAATAAAAGAGCAATGTCCTCTATCTCTGGGTCCCCAGAGGGGAGAGCGGATGTCACACGTGTCAACCTCAGGCCTCATCCCCTCTCCTCTCTCGCCAGCAGTCGGCACTGGGCGGTTGGAGAGTGCTATAAAACAGACTACTCACGCACCAGCTGCCAGAACGCAGGTAAATGTCTTGCACACACTACACACAGACCCCGCTTCGGACCGGCACAGAGACGCCCGAGCGGGGTCCCTGCGTTCCACTTCGCTGCCCCCCCGCAGGTACGTCGGTGGTTCCGCTGGTTCCGCTTGTACGTTGTCTGGGAGCCTGGATAGAGCTTCCCAGCCCGTCTTGCTGGCTCCTCCAAACCATCAGACTCGGCTATGCGATTCAGTTTGCCCGGTGTCCTCCGAGGTTCAGGGGCATCCACTTCACTACAGTGAAAGCAGCAGATGCCCCTGTCCTGCGTGCAGAGGTTGCTACCTTGCTGGCGAAGGAAGCAATAGAGCCGGTCCCTCCAGCCGATATGAAGACAGGGTTCTACAGCCCTTACTTCATAGTACCCAAGAAAAGTGGTGGGTTACGACCGATCCTGGACCTGCGTGTCTTGAATCGAGCTCTTCACAAGCAAACTTTCAAGATGCTCATGCAGAAACACATCCTCAGATGTGTCCATCCCCAGGATTGGTTTGCAGCGGTCGACCTGAAGGACGCATACTTTCATGTTTCGATCCTTCTGCGCCACAGACCATTTCTGTGGTTTGCGTTCGAAGGCAGAGCATATCAGTACAAGGTCCTGCCCTTCGGGCTGTCCCTCTCGCCCCGTGTCTTCACAAAAGTCGCGGAGGCGGCCCTTGTTCCCCTCAGAGAACAGGGCGTTCGTATCCTCAACTACCTTGATGACTGGCTGATACTAACTAGCACAGACTCGAGAGCAGTTGTGCAAACACAGGGACCTGGTGTTGGCACACCTCGCCCACTTGGGCCTTCGGGTCAACTGGGAAAAAAGCAAACTCTCTCCTACGCAGAGGATCTCTTTTCTCGTTGTAGAAATGGACTCGGTCAACCAAACAGCTCACCTCACACGAGCGTGCTCAGTCGGCGCTGAACTGCTTGAATACTTTCAGGAACAGGAAAGTGGTCCCACTGAAACAAATTCAGAGGCTCCTGGGGCATATGGCAGCAGCTACGGCAGTTACACCGCTTGGTCTACTCCATATGAGACCACTTCAGCACTGGCTTCATGGCCGAGTCCCGAGGAGAGCGTGGCAGCGCGGCACTCTCCGGGTCAGAGTAACCTCGGCCTGCCGCCAAACCTTCACCCCGTGGTCAGACCTAGCTTTTCTTCGGGCAGGAGTACCCTTAGAACAGGTCTCCAGGCATGCTGTGGTACACACGGATGCCTCCACCACCGGCTGGGGGGCCACGTACAACGGGCAGGCAGTGTCGGGGGTTTGGACGGGCCCTCAGCTACACTGGCACATCAACTGCCTAGAGCAGTACGCCTTGCCTTGAACCATCTCAAAGGGCGCCTTCGAGGCAAACACGTGCTGGTCCGTACGGACAACACTGCGACCGTTGCGTACATCAACCAACAAGGTGGTCTATGCTTCTGTCGCATGTCGCAGCTCGCCCGTTCTCTCCTCCTCTGGAGTCAGAAGCATCTGAGGTCGCTTCGTGCCATTCATATTCCGGGTTTGCTCAACCGTGCAGCTGACGAGCTCTCACGAGCTGCGCTTCCCGGAGAGTGGAGACTCCATCCCCAGACGGTCCAGCTGATTTTGGAGACGTTTCGGGGAAGCTCAGGTAGACCTGTTTGCTTCTCCGGAGACGTCCCACTGCCAGTTGTTTTACTCCCTGACCGAGGGTACTCTTGGCACGGACGCCCTGGCATGCAGCTGGCCGTGGGGTCTGCGCAAATATGTGTTTCCCCCAGTGAGCCTTCTCGCACAGACACTGTGCAAAGTCAGGGAGGACGAGGAGCATGTCCTGCTAGTGGCTCCTTACTGGCCCACTCGGACCTGGTTTCCAGAACTAATGCTCCTTGTGACAGCCCCTCCCTGGCGGATTCCTCTGAGGAAGGATCTACTGACTCAATGACGGCGCACCCTGTGGCACCCGCGTCCAGACCTCTTGAAACTACATGTCTGGTCCCTGGACGGGACGCGGAGGTTCTAGGTGATCTAACCAAGGATTGGTAGACACCATCACTTCGGCGAGAGCTGTATCCACGAGACATGCTTACACCTTGAAGTGGAACCTGTTCGTCGAATGGGCTCTCTCTAGAAATGAGGACCCCCGAAGATGCCCGATCGGAGTTGTGGTCACCTTTTTGCAGCAAGGGTTGGAGCGTAGGCTGTCTCCCTCCACCCTTAAGGTCTATGTAGCCGCTATCTCTGCAAACCATGACCCCGTTGAAGGAAGGTTGGTGGGTAAGCACGACCTGGTCATCAGGTTTCTCAGGAGAGCGAGGAGGTTAAATCCTCCTAGGCCCCCTCCGTACTCTCTTGGGACCTGTCTCTGGTGCTCACAGCACTACAGCGGGTCCCCTTTGAGCCTTTGCAGTCAGTCGAGCTAAAGTATCTTTCTATGAAGACTCTGCTCCTGCTTGCACTGGCCTCCATCAAGAGGTTAGGGAACCGGCAGGCGTTTTCGGTCGACGACTCGTGCCTTCAGTTCGGGCCGGCAGATTCCCAGGTAACCCTGAAGCCCCGGCCTGGCTACGTGCCCAAGGTTCCCACTACTCCCTTCAGGGATCAGGTGGTGATCCTGCAAGCGCTGCCCCCGGAGGAGGCAGACCCAGCCCTAGCTTTGCTTTGTCCCGTCCGAGCATTAAGGTGCTATGTTGACCGGACCAAAGCTTCAGGACCTCAGACCAACTCTTCATTTGTCACGGAGGATGGCAGAAGGGGAATGCCGTCTCCAAGCAGTGGATGGCTCACTGGATAGTTTGTTAGGTTTTATAGCCTTTGTGTAGAGCCAGTCTCCTCCTGTGTTCTCACCTCAAACGGGTGGAAACACAGAGTGGCACTGGCTCGGGTCGGCTTGCTATCTTCTCCAGAGTGTCCATACAGTCGACCCTGTCGAGTTCCTCCTTCCCCGGCCCCTGACGTGGCGGAGCGTCTAGGCGCCAGGCCCTCTCTCGATGAATCCTCCAGAACCGATAGAAGGCTCGGGATAACATGAGAGACTTAAGTGAATCCCATATGTTATTCCACGGTAACCCACAGAGGCCACGTTTCCCCGGTAGACCGTATACCATCATCACAAGGCCTCAATCACCTCCAATCTTCCATATGTCCTAGTTTGAGCCATATGCGTATTGCTCCGAACCTCCTGCAGGATGGGTGGGGGCTCCCCACGTGACGTCGAGAAACCGACTGAGAGGGAACGTCTCGATTACGTATGTAACCCTCGTTCCCTGAAGGAGGGAACGGAGACGTCACGTCCCGTCGCCTCAGCTGCTGTACCACCGCTGTCCCGCCGGCCCGGCTCGGCTCCTCAGCGAAAACCTGTCTATGCATTGCACCGGCTGCCTATTTATACTCACGCTGTGATCAGCGATAGCTGGATGCAATCATGCATGCCAATGTGCATTGGGTCATTTAGTTTACACACGAAGAGGATTGGTATCTCTAAGCGATATCCCAATTCGTCGGCCTCTGACGTCACGTCTCCGTTCCCTCCTTCAGGGAACGAGGGTTACATACATAACCGAGACGTTCTCTTTGACTTGTTTGATGGAAATGGTGCTTTTTTGCAAATGTTTTATGCATTATTCCAATTTTATACATAAAAAATTTAATTAACAAATTTGGATGGAAACTTGGCTATTGAATTCATCAATAGATCAATAATATTTACATGAAATATTAACACATATTTTTGTTTGTCTGTTTGACTTGAGATAGTGGAGGGTCTGAGAAGACATTACACCAGATCAGAATCAGAAAGCCACCCTGGAAAAGCCCTAGATAGTAGAGGTGCACGATTCTGAATAAAATGAGAATCACAATTTTTTTGCTCAGAATAAAGATCACGATTCTCTCACGATTCTGGAAAACTTTTTTATTTGAAAGATTCATCCCTGAACATTAGGTTATCAAACAACAGTAAAACAGCAGTGAAATAAGACAAAATAAACGTTGCTTTAAATTTAAAGAAATGTAATGAAAAATAATGTAATGTAAACAAAACAAAAAAATCGCCATTTAAACATTCAAAAATAAACATACAAAGGTATTATGTCAGAGTAAAGCGATTTAAAGATTCTTAGCTAGAAACACTAGCCTATCAACATTATATGGCTGTCACCGTCCACTCTGTGGGAAGCCCAAGTTTACTTCACCATATATTGTTGGAAAGGTCTAAGGCTCCTAAATAGATGCGTGAGCGTAACTCTGCCGCTGAGTTATCATCTGATGTGAATGAATGCTGCGTCGTACAGTACATTGAGACAGAGGCGCCATGAATTGCATCTGACAGAATGTGCGCTGAAGATGAAGTTTAAATGGTTATGTAATGTTGGAGAGAACAGCTAACCTGTCACTGCATCAGCTCACAGCAGTCTGTGCAGTAATTAGGCTAGCAAAAGTTTTGCAAAATATGAATAAAATATAATTGGCTGAATTGTATAAATGCTGGATTAAGATCGTGAAGGGGGTCAAATCGAGATCGCGATCTTTTAACGATTAATTGTGCAGCTCTACTAGATAGACATGTAAACATTTAGGATAGATGTGATCATTCTGCTTAATTGCTACTTTTGTAATTAAGATAAATGTTATTGCCCACACTTGTCATTTTAATGTTTGATTTTAATCCACAGTCAAAGAGCACAGCAGAGCCATTGCCCAAGGTGAAAGAGGTAAAGAGGACAACTTTAGTAAAAACCCTAAAAGCTGACAGTCCGCCCGTCTACCCACGTTCAGCCTCACCCTCCAGCTCCAGAAGTGCTTGCGTTGTGCCACCGCAACATAAAGGATTTATTGATGATGTTTTGCAAATGATCGCTGAGGACATGCTACCCCTAAACTTCACTGAATGCTCTGGCTTTCGTAAATTCATGAACTCAGTTGGTCCTCAACACCCACAAGTCTCCCAGCGCACCATAGCTTTAGAGCTATATAATGTTGTGGAGAAAACCATCAAGCCACAGCTGATCCAGCAGTTTAGAAACTGTGTATCTTTAAGCGGAGGCCAAAACGTTATTCACGTCACGGCTGATGTTTGGGCTAGCGAACATATGGAACCGCTTCTCGCTGTTCAGATTCACTTCCTCGATGACGACTGGAACATTCACAGGCCCACTGTGGCTTTTCGCCATTTGCAGCGTAATCAGTTCATGCCAAATATCGGAGGAGAGCTTGAATCGATTCTTCTAAGCTTTGGGCTTTTCCCTCATAACATTGGTTACACCATTATCCATGAGGCCAAGAACACTATTGCTACTCATGATGTTTTCTGTGACTACAAAATCATGTGTTCTGCACAAAAGAACGATCCAGATGAAGATGATTTATTGCGTTTTCTTGATGATCAGGTCACCATAGAGGATTTCTCTATCGCTGAAATTTCGTCCAGCAAACATCTGGATTGTATTACTACACAACTGCACTCTGTAATGAAGGAGGCATTGAAGAAATCCAGAGTTGTTGACCGTATACTTCTTGAGATACAAAGTGTGGTGTCTTTTTTCCGTCGCAGTGCCTACTGGTTTGAGGTTCTTGCGAGAAAATGCAAGCTCTCGCTGTCTGGTTCTTCCAACACGAGCAGCTACACGTGGAACTCTACGATCACCATCATCCGTGAAATTATGCAAGAGTCCATATGGGACTTGGTGATGACCATTCTCAATCAAGCTCGCACGGAGGCAAACAGCTGCCCCGTTTGTCCGCCAGCGGTTCACGTTGCACGGGAACAGGTGGTGGACTTTGTTGGCCTAGTGGAGCCTTTCGAAGAGGTGGTCCAGGTTCTTCAGGAAGACGGATTCACCTTATCCCTCATCATTCCATCTATCATTGGACTTGATAAAACTCTTGAGACCAAGACCACGAGTTTTAGCCTTTTCTGCTCGGCTCTCCGTTCTGGTCTTCGCTCTCACTTCCAACCTCTTATTTTAAAAAGAGATTTGATAATAGCCACAGTTCTGGACCCCCGAATCAAGCTGGAACCCTTTGACGATGGAAAAGAAAAGTTCAAGAATACCACACTGTTTACTCCGTCCAAACTGCGCGTCACCTCAATTGTAGAGTCTGCATTCATTGAAACTTGTACCACAGCAGAAACGAGCTGTGATAAACCCAATGTTGATACACAGTTCACTGAGAAGGTGCCTGAGCTGCATCAGTATTTATCAGAGCCCTTGTCCGAGGGAGATATTTCTGTCCAAAGCTTTTGGAAAGAAGCTACACGCTTTCCTCGGCTACAGAGCGCTTGCCGCAAAATTTTGGCCGCCCCTGCATCTTCAGGAGGATTTAAGAGACTGTTTCCTTTAGCGTCCTGTATCGTACGGGCCCGGAGAAACAGACTGCCGGAGCACACGACTGAACGGCTGCTGTTGTACCGAGAGTTTCGGAAAAAGGATGGCAAAAATGCAATGGAATACTGAGCTTTTTGATTTCGTTGATCAAGTGGAAAATATATGCTGATATAAAGTGTTTTTTTTTTTTTTTTTTTAAATCAGTGTTTTTTTTTATAATTATGTGATCTAAAATGTCACTGAGAATAAACTTTAAAACATCAGTGTTGATATCTTCAACTGATTTTCAAATTGTTGTCTGTGGTTTCTCAAATTGCTGATTTTGTTTTAGGCTGGGTACACACTAAAAGATTTTTCAAATCTTATAAGATCTTAAAAATGTGAGAGACCACATACATGAGAAGAAAAAGATCCTAGATTTAACCGTGTTGCTCCTATAGTTTGTGGTGTGCCGCAATGTGACAAAGACAGCACACCAACCAACAGATTTGCAACCAGAGTGCCGATTGGGAACATGGGAAATCTCACAGAATGTATCGAGACTTGAGAATAAACGTCACACAACAGTTTTACAAGAGTTTTTTAATTTTTATTTTATTTTCAAGCCTAATGTTTACACTGCAAAAAATGCTTTTCTTACTTAGATTTTTTGTCTTGTTTCCAGCCAAAATATCTACAAATTCTTAAATTAAGAAGGATTTCTAGAATATAACAATTATTGTTTTGTTTTCAGAAAAAAACAAGTAAAAAAGAAATGAGTTTTTGCTTAAAACGAGCAAAAATAATCTGCCAGTGGGGTAAGCAAAAAAAAAATCTTAATTCAGACAGAAAACAAGATTATTTTTCTTACCCCATTGGCAGATTATTTAGCTTGTTTCAAGCTAAAATGCACTTAGTTTTGACTTTTTTTTTTTTTCTGAAAACAAGACAATTTTTATGTATCTAGAAAATCGTCCTTGATTTAAGAATTTCTAGATATTTTGGCTGGAAACAAGACAACAAATCTAAGTATGAAAAGCAGTGTATTCATGTTGAAATCAATTTACAGACAATATTGTTTAGAAAAAGGTTTGGTTAATGGTTTGGTTAATACCTAATCAATATTTACTGTAATTACAAATGATCAGTATCATTCAAAATTATATGCAGGATTTACCCAGCAAAATATTATTTGGTAAAATTTCAATCTGATGTTGATTTTCAGTTGCTCTGAAACATTTATTTTGGCATATTTGTAAAACGATATTTGGCAAAATCTCTGATTTTATTATAGAAAGTATTGATAATCATTTTGTTTTGGAATGGATATATGTATTATTTGAGAATATGTAAACATTTTGTTTTGTTTTGTATGGACATATGTATTTTTATTTATTCCCTGCAGAACAGCAAAGAAAAGCATTGTCACGTCTACATAAAAAATATTTTTTACATGCAAAAATTCATTTTCACAAATGTAAGATTTGCAAAGAAATATAATAATAACATTTTTTTTTTCTGATTGGCAAAAAAGGAGCATTTTATTAATACGAATTTATATTAAACAAAAAGCTATTAAAATGTTTAAAGTTTGTACATGCTTTAATATTTTGATAAAAAAAAAAACTTGTAGGCCTATTTGTATACTGAACCTCTGTAGAATTGTTTATAAAATGTTTAATGTTATCATATACATGTAATTTCATCTTGTTAATAAAACACTTGGAAATAAATGTGGTAGACTTAAGCTGGGTACACACCACAAGACAGTCGGGCTGATTTTGGGCCGATTTCTCCCCTTCTGACAATCATAGATAATGTCTGATTATCTTGGTGGTTCTAGAGATTATTTTATCAGATGTTCCTGTTAAGAATGACTGAATCTGCTTGGAAGATCGCAAATCGTAAATATATTTAACATGTCCTGGGGCCCGTTTCAGAAAGGAGGTTAAGTGAAAACTCTGAGCAAGTCAACCCTGAAATAAGGGAAACTCTGGGTTTTCCGTTTCAGAATGGGAGGTTTATCAAACCTGAGAAAGCAGGGTAAGTCAAGCCTGTTTCTGAAAGAGAGGTAACTTATACTCAGAGTCAGTTACCTTGGTAACTTACTCTGTGAACCAAACCTGGTCAGGAGCAGGTTTTCTTCGGTAAACCCAGAGTTTCTTTCTGTCTCCTCCCCGTTTTTAAAGCGTAAGTGATGTTTAAATACCTCATTCACTCATTTATGCTTCAAAAATACTTTTCTTAGTGAGTGTTTTGGAATGTAAATTTAGTGCATTTTACTTAAAACATGAAAAATAATCTTAAGCAAATGGAAACAAGATTATTTTTCTTACCCAATTGGCAGATAATATGCAAAATAAGACAAATACACTTAAAATATTAAATAAACACCTTATGTGCACTGTAAAAAAAAATTAACTGAAATAAAGTGCAAAAACAGTAATTTTACAGAGATTTTCATAAAAAGTTTTACAGAAAAATGTTATCTTACAGATTTTTCCTTGTTTCAATTAGGATATTTTACTTTAATTTTACGTTTTTTGCTTGGCTTGCCAGTCATTTGACTCTTTTTTTGCAAAACCTATTTTACCTAGATTATTACAGTGACTGCACTAAATGTTCTACAGAGAAACACTGTCATTTTGCAAATCATTACAATAAAAAACAATACAATAAAGTGTCAAAGCATGCTCAAGGTGGAAAATTAACAGTTTTATTTAAAAGACAAATACAAAGTCTGCACAAAAACCATAATTTACTTAATTTACTTACCCCCATGTAATCCAAGATGTTCATGTCTTTCTTTCTTCAAATCAAAAATAAATTAAAGTTTTTGAGGAAAACATTCCAGGATTTTTCTCCATATAGTGGACTTCAATGAGAGCCAATGGGTTAAAGGTCCAAATTTCAGTTTCAATACAGCTTTCAAAGGGCTTTACAAGATTTTTTTAAATTGGAAACAACAAGACAATAATACTAAGTAAGAAAAGCATTTTATTAGTTGCATTAATTTATTGCACATATTTTCATCATGCAGACACTGTCAAAGTGACAAAAATGGCATGTCCTTTCATACATAAGATTATTATTTTTTTATATAGTATATTATTATTTTTATTAGCCATATCCACATGTGTATTTGTTTAACCTGTGCCATTTTTAAATGGTAGTCAGAGCACATTACTACAGACACTGTATGCAGAGCGGTAAAGAAACTTTAATGCTCTTTCGGAGAATTTTAGTGTTGTGCCTACTGAGCACAAACCCATCAAATATGAAGCTGATTACTGTATGGAATGGAAGAATGGCAGATGAAAAGGTATTTTTTTAAAAAATGTTCATTTCATTACGCTAATTAAGAAATGCAACCGTTTGGATTAGAAAACATTTAATAATGTGAAAAGAGCATTAGACTATGTGGAAAAAGCTGCTGCAAATTGAAATAGACACATAATAACATTTTAATGTCAAATATTAGTAAAGTCATGTAGCCTACACCCATGAACCCTTTATGATTAAAGCTTTACCTGGTTGAATTATGTTTTTATACTTCATGTTTAGCTGTTTCATTCTTCTTCTTCTTTTTTTTTATTTTATTTTATTTTTTTGCCAGTGGGATACCATGGAAATGAATAGTTCAGTAACTTACCTTTCTGCCAGTTTTTACCTTGATATTCTAATTATTAATAATTAAATAATTATATTCTTAATAATTATTAAGAATTAAAGTTAAGCATTGGCTCAAATTATGCAGAGGTCTTTTTGGTGGGAGCTGTTGCCATGGTGAATCATAATTTCAGAGCTCCATTGATCAGGGCTTTTCATAGTCATGGTGCAAGCACTAAACTCAGAGTAAACCAACTCAGAGTGGATTGAACTAACTCAGTTCAGCTTTTCTGAAACCAAAAACTCAGTGTTTCCCATCTAAGGGTAACTCAATTCAGAGTTCAAGTTTAAACTCAGAGTTGGTTGAACCTCCTTATTGAAACAGGCCCCTGATGTGTGAGGGGAACCCAGAGAAAAAAGGCATAGATTATCACGTGAAACTAAGCAATGTCCAATCAGAAAGCGAGCTGACAGAAGACAGAAGAATAACAAAGGCAATCATGGCTCAGCGTTAAAGGATTTTCTTTTTCTTTCTTTTTTTGTGAATTTTCTGTCATAAACATTCCAGACACTATTATTGCAATTTCTTCCTGCCTATCATCTAAGCCTACCATGCTTATTTTCAAGTGTTTTATTAACAAAATGAAATTACATGTACAGTGGGTACGGAAAGTATTCAGACCCCCTTAAATGTTTCACTCTTTGTTATTTTGCAGCCATTTGCTAAAACCATTTAAGTTCATTTTTTCCTCATTAATGTACACACAGCACCCCATTTTGACAGAAAAACAGAATTGTTGACATTTTTGCAGATTTATTAAAAAAGAAAAACTGAGATATCACATGGTCCTAAGTATTCAGACCCTTTGCTCAGTATTTAGTAGAAGCACCCTTTTGATCTAATACAGCCATGAGTCTTTTTGGGAAAGATGCAACAAGTTTTTCACACCTAGATTTGGGGATCCTCTGCCATTCCTCCTTGCAGATCCTCTCCAGTTCTGTCAGGTTGGATGGTAAACGTTGGTGGACAGCCTTTTTCAGGTCTCTCCAGAGATGCTCAATTGGGTTTAAGTCAGGGCTCTGGCTGGGCCATTCAAGAACAATCACAGAGTTGTGAAGCCACTCCTTCATTCTTTTAGCTGTGTGCTTAGGGTCATTGTCTTGTTGGAAGATAAACCTTCAGCCCAGTCTGAGGTCCTGAGCACTCTGGAGAAGGTTTTCGTCCAGGATATCCCTGTACTTGGCCGCATTCACCTTTTCCTCGATTGCAACCAGTCGTCCTGTCCCTGCAGCTGAAAAACACCCCACAGCATGATGCTGCCACCACCATGCTTCACTGTTGGGACTGTATTGGACAGGTGATGAGCAGTGCCTAGTTTTCTCCACACATACCGTTTACACCGCGTTCCAAATTATTATGCAAATGATATCTTTCTCTGGTTTTCATAATTAGTCAATGCAAATGACAGTCAGTATAATTTTTAAGTCATCAACCATTAGGGTATAATTCGAATTTTATTAAACAAACCTCCTAATGACAACAGTATTTGTTTCAAAAATAAAAAACTGAAAATGCACTGTTCCACATTATTATGCAAAACAGAGTTAAAACATTGTATAGGTTGTAAAGAACTGAAAATGGGCATTTGCTGAATTTGCAGCATTAGGTGGTCATATTTACTGAAATCAAACGCTATTTCAATCAAAAACATCCTAACTGGGCAAGTTACATCTTACCATAGGACCCCTTCTTTGAAATCGCTATCACAATTCTTGCATCCATTGAACTTGTGATTTTTTGGAGAGTTTCTGATTGAATTTGTTTGCAGGATGCCAGAATAGCCTCCCAGAGCTGCTGTTTTGAAGTGAACTGCCTCCCACCCTCATAGATCATTTGCTTGAGGATGCTCCAAAGGTTCTCAATCTGGTTGAGGTCAGGGGAGGATGGTGGCCACACCATGAGTTTCTCATCTTTTATGCAGATAGCAGCCAATGACACAGAGGTATTATTTGCAGCATGAGATGGTGCCTTGTCATGCATGAAGATGATTTTGCTACGGAAGGCACAGTTCTTCTTTTTGTACCATGAAAGAAAGTGGTCAGTCAAAAACTCTACATACTTTGCCGAGGTCATTTTCATAACTTTAGGGATCCTAAAGGGGCCAACCAGCTCTCTCCCTATGATTCCGGCCAAAAACGCCACCTCCTTGTTGTGGTCGCAGCCTTGTTGGGACATGTTCCATCCACTACTCCATCCATCTGGACCATCCAAAGATGCACAACACTCATCAGTAAACAAGACTGTTTGAAAATGAGTCTTCATGTATGTCTGGGCCCACTGCAACCATTTCTGCTTGTGAGCATTAGTTAGGAGTGGCCGAATAGTAGGTTTATGCACAACTGCAAGCCTCTGGAGGATCCTACACCTTGATGTTCGCGGGACTCCAGAGGCACCAGCAGCTTCAAAAACCTTTTTGCTACTTTGTAATGGCATTTTAGTAGCTGCTCTCTTAATCTGATGAATTTGTCTGGCAGAAACCTCCCTCATTCTGCCTTTACCTGCACGAACCTGTTTGTGCTCTGAATCAGTCTCAAATCTCTTCACAGTACAATGATCATGCTTACGTTTTCGTGAAATACCTAATGTTTTCATACCTTGTCCAAAGCATTGCACTATTTGACGCTTTTCGGCAGCAGAGAGACCTTTTTCTTTCCCATATTGCTTGAAACCTGTGGCCTGCTTAATAATGTGGAACATCCTTCTTAAGTACTTTTCCTTTAATTGGGCTCATTTGGCAAACTATTTATCACAGGTGTCTGAGATTCATTTCAGTGATCCAAAGAGCCATGAGACACAATACCATCCATGAGTTTAATTGAAAAACAAAAAACTGTGTGTTTATGACACTTACATCCAATTTGCGTAATAATTTGGAACGCGGTGTAGAATTAAGGTCAAAAAGTTCTATCTTAGTCTCATCAGACCAGAGAATCTTATTTCTCACCATCTTGGAGCCCTTCAGGTGTTTTTAGCAATCTCCATGCAGGCTTTCATGTGTCTTGCACTGAGGAGAGGCTTCCGTTGGGCCGCTCTGCCATAAAGCCCCGACTGGTGAAGGGCTGCAGTGATGGCTGACTTTCTACAACTTTCTCACATCTCCCGACTGCATCTCTGGAGCTCAGCCACAGTGATCTTTGGGTTCTTCTTTACCTCTCTCACCAAGGCTCTTCTCCCCCGATAGCTCAGTTTGGCCGGACGGCCAGCTCTAGGAAGGTTTCTGGTCGTCCCAAACGTCTTCCATTTAAGGATTATGGAGGCCACTGTGCTCTTAGGAACCTTAAGTGCAGTAGAAATGTTTTTGTAACCTTGGCCAGATCTGTGCCTTGCCACAATTCTGTCTCTGAGCTCTTCAGGCAGTTCCTTTGACCTCATGATTCTCATTTGCTCTGACAAGCGCTGTGAGCTGTAAGGTCTTATATAGACAGGTGTGTGGCTTTCCTAATCAAGTCCAATCAGTATAATCAAACACAGCTGGACTCAAATGAAAGTGTAGAACCATCTCAAGGATGATCAGAAGAAATGGACAGCACCTGAGTTAAATATATGAGTGTCACAGCAAAGGGTCTGAATACTTAGGACCATGTGATATTTCAGTTTTTCTTTTTTAATAAATCTGCAAAAATGTCAACAATTCTGTGTTTTTCTGTCAATATGGGGTGCTGTGTGTACATTAATGAGGAAAAAAAATTAAATTAAATGATTTCAGCAAATGGCTGCAATATAGCAAAGAGTGAAACATTTAAGGGGGTCTGAATACTTTCGGTACCCACTGTATATGATAACATTATACCATATAAACAATTCTACACTAGAGGGGGAAACTTTATTCTCAAGTTTCAAGACATTCTGTGAGATTTCCCATGTTCCCAATCGGCACTCTGGTTGCAAATCTGTTGGTTGGTGTGCTGTCTTTGTCACATCGTGGCACACCTCACACTGTAGGAGCAACACGGTTAAATCTAGGATTTTTTCTTCTCATGTTTGTGGTCACTCACATTTTGAAGATCTTGATAAGATTTGACAAATCTTTTAGTGTGTACCCAGCCTTAGATGATAGGCAGGAAGAAATTGCGATAATAGTGTCTGGAAAGTTTATGAAAGAAAATTCACGGAAAAAAATATTGGATATTGTTTCGTTTCATGTGATAATCTGTGTTTTTTTTTTCTCGGGGGTTCCCCTCACACATCAGGATTGCCAATTGTAAATATTCAACATGTTGGATTCATGATCGGGGTGCCTCCAACGTTATTCCAAGCAGATTCAATCACTCTTAACACTCCTCACACCACAGGAACATCTAAAAAAAAAAAAAAAAATTCTTGAACCACCAAGATAATCGGACATTATCTAGGATTGTCAGAAGGGGAGAAATCGGCTCAAAATCAGCCCGATTGTCTTGTGGTGTATACCCAGCTTTAAAGGAACACTCCTCTTTTTTTGGAAAAGGCTCCCCCGAGTTAATAATTTGAGTTTTACCGTTTTGAAATCCATTCAGCCGTTCTCCTGTTCTGGCGATATCACTTTTAGCATAGCTTAGCATAGATCATTGAATCCTATTAGACCAATAGCATCGCGTTCAAAAATGACCAACGAGTTTCGATATTTGTCCTATTTAAAGCTTGACTCTCTCAGGCACAGTAATATCATGCAGCGCCTGAAATTAATTCCCAGCTAGGTAACTTCCAATGTGACCGGCGTGATATTACTGCCAGTGTAGTTCCTAATCTTATCGACCTAGAAAATAGCAGCTTTACATTTTCCGCCGGTCTTTGTACACAATATAATTACAGAAGAGTCAAGTTTTAAATAACAAAAATAAATAATAAATAAAAATAATTTTAAATAATAAAAACAAATAGTGAAACTCGTTGGTCATTTTTGAATGAGATGCTATTGGTCTCATAGAATTCAATGATCTATGCTAAGCTATGCTAAAAGTGATATCGCCAGAACAGGAGAATGGATTTCAAAATGGTAAAACTCAACTTATTAACTCTGGGGAGTTGGAGAATGAGCCTATTTCCAAAAAAAGTGGAGTGTTCCTTTAAGGGGATCAACCCTTACATACAAATATTGTCACTAGATGTTTGAACTGTTTGTAACAGAGTGTTCCCTCTACATCTGGATCCTCAAATCTGGCCCACGAGATGCACTTTCCTGCAGAGTTTAGCTCTAACCCTAATAAAAACCCCTCCTGAACATGCTAATCAATGTCTTCAGGATCATTAGAAAATCACAGTTAGAGCTAAACTTTGCAGCGCTTTGGCCCTCCAGAGCAGGATTTGAGGAACCCTGCTCCACACTGCCAAAAAAATGCTTTTTTTTTTTTTACTTAGGCTACGTTTACATTAATCCGGATACATTTGAAAACAGAATTTTCATTTTAAAACGCTCTCCGTCCACATTAGCGTTTCCAAGCGTTTTCCAAAAGTTTCTCATCCACACTGAAACGTAGGAAAACATCAAATTCGCCTTAATGCGCATGCGTAAAGCCTCCAAAATTAGACAGACGTAATAAGTTTTCACGCAATTCTTCTGGCGGGATAATTTACGGAAATATCTCATCCACTGACGCGTCTATATCGTGCTCATTCATATTTTATCTGAAAAGCAGTTGTCGTCATGTTTTGCAGGACAGCAAATGTGAGTAAATTTTCTGTCATCATTTTAGGACTGTAATTTGAAGAGTGTACAAGGTTAATCTCTTTAGCAGCAGTGTGACAGTGAATAGCATAGACACAATTACTGGTGTAAACATAGACATCTATTGGTACAATATGCATCACATGACTATAAATATGCATCATCGTTTTCAAAAGCCTCCGTTTTCACAGTCCACACTACAACTTGAAAACAGCGTTTTCAAATTTATCCACTTTGGCCGGAGTTTTTAGAAATAACCGTTTTCTGTGATAAAAACGGGGTTTCCACCATTTCCACCCTAAAATATCTAAAAATTCTTAAATCAAGAAGGATTTTCTAGACGAGTAAAAAATTTGTTTTGTTCAGAAAAAACAGTCAAAATTAAATGTGTTTTTGCTTGAAACAAGCCAAATAATCTGCCAATGGGGTAAGAAAAATAATCTTGTTTTCTGTTTGAAATTAAAAAAAAAAAAATCTTATCCCATTGGCAGATTAAAACTCACTCAATTTTGACATGTTTTATCTGAAAACAAGAACATTTTTCACTCGTCTAGAAAATCCTTCTTGATTTAAGAATTTTTAAATGAAAAATCAAAATGAGACAAGGATTTTTTGCAGTGTGTCTGCCCGTCTGCATTCAGATCTGCCTCTATTTAGTTTGCAATGCCTACTTTCTACAATCCAGTCAATCCCTAGCTAAACAAGTCTTTTTTTACTTGTTTGATAAGCTGTTTCTGAACATTTGGTTGTGATTTTCTTTTCATGCCAGCTTTAAGCATTGAAATGTTTGTTGTCGTCATTTAACTGGACACAGTGGCAGTTATGGGGTTAAAACCACTGGTCAAGTCAGTCCGAACTGGGCTTTTGGAGATTATATACTTCCATGTAATCAAAATGACAGTGATTAGGACATTACAGCAATAGCAAATGAACCAGTGGCCACAGTACAGTCTGCTAGAGTCAGAGATTCAAGCTAGTGAGACTTGCTGACTGATTACGCAATCATTAATTCACATTTGATCATTTGACATCAGAATTGATCTAAAATAAAAAGCTTTTGTAACATTATACACTATCATTAATTATTTTTTTTTCTTTTTGGGAAAGAAATTATAGACATTAATACTTTAATGTCTGTAAAAGGACGCTTTAAATTGTTTGTTAAAGGTGATAAAGACATTTACATTTATAATGTTACAAAAGATTTCTATTTCAGAAAAATGCTGTTCTTCTGAACTTTCTATTGATCAAAGAAACCTGAAAAAATGCTACTCAACATTTTCAACAAATATTTTTTTGAGCTGCAAATCAGAATATTATGATTTCTGAGGGATAATGTGACTGGAGTAATAATGCTTAAATTTCAGTTTTGAAATAACAGGAATAAATTACATTTAAAAAAAATATTCAAATAGAAAACTGTTCTTTTAAATAGTAAAAATATATTTTTAAATATGTTACTGTTTCTGCTGTATTTTGGATCAAATAAATGCAGACTTGGTGAGCAGACTTCTTTTTTCTTTTAAAAACATAATCCTACTGTTCAAAAACTTTTGACTTGTAGTGTATTAGTATTATATATGTCCAACAAACAATTGATGCTTTTGTTCAAAATACAAGATAATGATGCTTTAATTGAATACTAAGAGAAACACAGGCCCTGTGTCCCAGTGTTCACACTATCCACCCTAAATAGTATGTGAGATTACAATAAGTGTGTCCCAAAGCATAGTATGCTGAAAGAGTATGCCAAAAGTCCTGGATGGTCTATTATTTCAGGATTCGGTCCAGAACTACAAACACGAATAAAACACGTTTAAAACTACAAGCATGGTGGATGTGCGCTTAGGCAGAGGTGTTTAGAAAAAGGGGTTTAAGTTACTAATATAATCAACATTTAACCTAGTAAAAAGTATTTATTTTAATGTTGTCTGTGTTATATTTCATCTGCAACAGCAATGTGAACTTTTATAAACACTGTTTGCTCATTAACTTTTAAATGCATCATTATACAGAAAATATGAGCATTTGGCATGAAAGACCAAATGTGCGACTTTTCTCACCAATATGGTTGGATGTTAAATTAAATTAAATGTGGAGGATGTTAACTGTGCTAAGATGATTGACAGGCCAGTTTACTGTGAAACTTGAAAGCTTGCTTACTCTTTTACTACTGTACTTTTTCTTCACCCAAAGAGTACATACTTTAAGAGCGAAGTATAAGTATGAAGTTTTTTTTATTATTAATGCTTGAACAGATAGTACAAGAAGAACATACACTGCAAAAAATGCTGTTCTTACTTAGGTTTTTTGTCTGGTTTCCAGCCAAAATATCTGAAAATTCTTAAATCAAGATGGATTTTCTAGATGAGTAAAAATTATTGTCTTGTTTTCAGAAAAAAAAAAAAAATAAATAAAAATGAAGTGTTTTTGCTTGAAACAAGCAAAATAATCTGATAATGGGGTAAGAAAAATAATATTATTTCTAACAGAAAACAAGATTATTTTTCTTACCCTACTGGCAGATTATTTAGCTTGTTTCAAGCAAAAACACTTCATTTTGATTTTTTTTTTTTTTTTTTTCTGAAAACAAGAAAATAATTTTTACTCGTCTAGAAAATGCTTCTTGATTTAAGAATTTATTGATATTTTGGCTAAAAATCTAAGTAAGAATAGCATTTTTTGCAGTGTAGCCAAGGGATCACATACAAATCTATAAAATAATGACCAATAAATATTAAACATTAATGACAAACACAAACATATACACATTAATAGTAAATAAACATTGATACAAAAAAAAAAAAAAAAAAACACCAAAATGTGAATGACATTACAAGATTACAGAGATTAATGAAAGCATCTAAATACATGAGTTTTCTTTAAAAAACCCTTGTGCGACCTTATGGACATTTTTGTCCATTTCAGTTTAGTTTTTTGTTATAAGTGTGTCTGTGTTAATGCCAACTGCATAAATCTTGGCTCAGGTGTGTATTTTTATTGAAATTTTAATATTTCACCCTCATTTCCTTTAAAAAAAATAAATTTTACCCTCCGTACAAAAAAATACTCACACTCAGGACCTTAAGGACAAAAATGTCCACATTGAAACCCATTAAAACTGCAGTTTTTTAACCCAGGGCCATTTGACTATAAAACAATGCAATATTTGCTAATAGGCATTCATTCTATCGGAAAGGCTTCAAATTTTTACCAATTTTTAACTAGATTGTGCCATTTTTTCTAATTTAGCATATAAAAGAAATACTCACTTTTTTGTGTTTTTTGCTTATGCATATTATAGTCTATTATAGAGTCAAATGGAAAAATAATGCAGCTATAATTGTGTGGGTATGTTGGTGAGGATGTCAGAGTGTGGTTTGCATGTGTTTACTGAAAATTTTATGGGTGTAATTGAAAGAAATGATATTGTACTGGCAATCAAAAATCCTACTGCATGTATTTGAGTCACACCCTTGGCAGGGTCATAGGGCCATGAGAAAACTATGAATGAGGTCAAAGAAGGTTAATGAGCTTTGAGGATTTTTCTTTTTCACCCAAACACACATCTTATTCCTTGATTGCACTTTTTTTATTTGTTATTGTTTTTGTACAGAGATAAAAGGTGAGCATAAATTTGATGTAAAAGTTCAGAAGCCCCTAAACACATTGTTTTTGTTTTCACCACAAGAAAATGCTGATTGTTTAGTCTGCTAGATTTTGTACAAAGTTCGAGTGTTCGCACAGCCAAACAGGTGTTTGCAAAGCAAAACCTATGCATATTTGGTGCTTGAGGGCTTGATCATTTCAGTGCTTGCAAGATGAAGAGACGTAGTGTTGCCCAAGGACAGTCAGCTTTATGTAAAGAAACCAGCTTTTAAAGCATTACAATTCTGAAAATAAATGAATGTTTGGTAATTATGTATAGAAGAGATGCTGATAAAAAAACAACAGTCAGTGAAATTAGAAAAAAATATTAATATATAACATTTCTATGACAGTTTTTTGACATGGACATTTTTGTCCATTATGGAAGTGTTATTTATTTATTTTTTTAAATCTGACACTACATAAAAAATATAAATGCCTCAAAATTAATGTTGTTGTTCTTCATTGACACACCCAAGAAGCTAATAAGCAAAGAAAAAAAATTCTGCTTAGCATTTAGTAAATGGAAATTAACGACTATTTTTAGTTTTTTCAAACCAGCATTTAAAGGGTTAAAATTCAGAAAATTAATGAATGTTTGGTATCTATGGATAGAACAGATGCTGGTTAAAAAATGACACCAGTGAAAGTGGAAAAATTAATAAATCATATTTTATGGCAGTTTTTGGACATGGACATTTTTGTCCATTTTGCACCTATGTGTAACTTTATTTTTGAACGCACAAGGGTTAAATACCTCTGGATAATATTTCAGGAATCTTAGTTTTTTTTTTTTTATTCTTTATAAGACTAAGAGATTTTTTAAGTGATTTTAGTTCAATTTTAAAAAGGGGATACGTTGGGGAACTGTTTGCAAATTTTTGTTTGTGAATGAAAAATGTACCATATAAAATACAAAAAAGAAAGTTTATATGTTCCAGGGGATTATTTTTATAATTATTATAATAAAAAATAATATCTTTTAAACTAAAGGAGTGTACAACATTGGCAGAGAACCTAGGTCAGTACTAAAGTCTCCTCTGCTTGTTTGCAAAAAGAACACGAGTTGCCAATGTCCAAATATGTAGAAACATTAGAATTAACAGGATATATTTCATGTAAGATTGTTTCCTTTGCCTTATTAGAAATACAACATTTCCTAGGTAAAAGCGAGGATCTTTTCCAGTCTATATCATCAACAAAGGACCTCCAGTAGGACTTTCCTCTTGAAGAAATGTTCCTTTTGTGAAAACTCTTATTATGTTGAAATGGTCTTTCCGGTGACATCAGAGCCGGTAAACCATGGCTGCCGCCACGAGACTAGGACCAAAGATGAACCTGCTGGTTCACCTGCTTATTTTTAGCTGGTATTTTTTCACTATCTGGAGCAACTGTACCCTGCAAACCTCGGACAGACATCCGGGTGTGCGGTCATACGGAGGACGCTGGAAATACCTGACGTTCATTAATCTGGTAAGAGCGGTTCTGACTAATGTTATCAATGTCAGTCACGATAACCCGCGACTAACCCAGTGTTTGTGTCACCTTTGCTTCTCCAGGTACTGCATGTGGTGTTTTTCGGACTGTGTGTGCTGGTGGATGTGGTCCACAGTGTTGTTTCTGTCAAACAGAGCCGCAGCGGGACTCCTCTGCTCCTCACTAAAGCCAGAGACTTTTACTTCAGTGCTCTGGCGTTTCCTGTCGGGACTGTGAGTAACTCTTTACTGAGCTGTGCAAACTAATGTAGGAAATAGTTTAAGAGATTAATTTAAAAATGTCGGTGTCATTTATTTAATAAACCGTACTGTATGAGCGCAAAAAACTTAGTAGTAACACAAATATTTACTTAGTATAACCTTGACTGACACTTACAGTCTTGTAGTTCACCCCTTCACCTACAATTAAAAGTCTGCCATACTTGCACTCTCATGTTGTTTCAAATGATGGTTCTTTCATAGAAAACATGACTTTTTTTTTTTTTTTTTTTTTTTAAAGAATACCTGGCCATTTTTTAAGTAGTTAAAGTGAATAAGATCTAGGCCTGTCAGGCTTCAATCTGGCAAACAAACAAAAAAAAGTTAAAGTATCATGACTTCAGTGCTATATTTAATGTTGTATAAAATCATACTGTAACTGTTTGTCATTTGTGACCCTGGACCACAAAACTTAAGTAGCACGGGTATAAATTACAATATACATTGTTTGGGTCAAAATGATTTTTCTTTAATGCCAGAAATAATTAGGATATTAAGATCATGTTCCATGAAGATATTTTGTAAGTTGTCCACTGTAAATATGTCAAAATTAAAATTTTGTTTAGTAATATGCATGGCTAAGAACTTCATTTGGACAACTTTAAAGGCGATTTTCTCAATACACTCTTAAAAATAAAGGTGCTTCACAATGCCATAAAAAAACATTTTCTGTCTAAATGGTTCCATAAAGAATCTTTAACATCTGAAGAACCTTTCTGTTTCACAAAAAGATTCTTTGTGGCAAAAGAAGGTTCTTTAGATTATAAAAAGGTAAGAAAGAGATTTGTTCTAAATGGTTCTTTGTGGAACCAAAAATGGTTTTTCTATGGCATCGCTGTGAACAACCTTTTACGCACCTTTATTTTTAAGAGGGTATTTTGATTTTTTTTGCACACTTAGATTCCAGATTTTCAAATAGTTCAAACAAACTTTGTTCAATCCTAACAAACCATGCGTCAATGGTTCCAAAATGTACCCTTATGACTGGTTTTTTGGTGCAGGGTCATTGATTAACATTTCACATTTATGTTTTCTATTTCTTTAAGCAAATTATTATTATTTTTGACTGATTTATTCAATAATGTTAAATAATGGTCCAAATGATGTTGCTGTATTTTTGGATAGACCAAATACATATTGTTAATATTAAAGTAAATTGCTAAAAAGTAGGGGTGTAACGATATGCCTAGGTCACGATACAGTACGTATCCCGATATTGGGTTCACGATACGATACGTATCACGATATATGAACAAAAATTAAAACATGAAACTGAAAATCAAACAACAGATTTATTAAAAAAAAAAAAAAAATCAATAGCTTTCTTAGTTTTACATACAAGGTCACATTTTAAGGTTTAATAAAAACCTTCTGTATTAAAATTAACAACTGAATAGCTCTGTCTGTCACTGATTTTTTTTTTTATATTTAACATGATAGTGATAAAATTGTCAAGATGTCAAATTCTTTAAACCTGCTAGCGATGCAAGATTCTATGTGTGTGCGAAACAGAGTCCTACCCGACGGGTGAACCGCTATAACTGACGTAACGGTGGAATAATATTTATCTGTCAGGTGCAGTGCGGGTGATAGGCACGGGTATTTGCACTTTGGACTCAATCCGGTACACGCTGATACTGCTCTCAAAAGGTCCCGTGTTTGTGTTCACGCTCTGTCTGAAGACCGTTTAAAAGCCCTTTCACATGGGACGCGTCAAGCGGTGGAATCACTGCGCAGCTGCCGCTTTCTTTCATAGTGAAAGCGTTTGGCGGTCGAGCTGGTGTTCGCGACGCGGTCTCGGGGTATACGTATTGCAAACAACAAGGTCAACAAGGTCATAGTAGTATGACATTTTACACATAATTGTATTTTTACTGCGCAGGCTATACTACACGCATTTTCTGGATTTTTTTTTTCTTTATTAATAGCCTTTCTCCGTATTTTATGTATCATACAGCTCCGAAATGTTGCCATACTGCTGACTTAAATGAGGAGGGAGGGTCCGCGATCTCTGGGTTGGTTGCCATGTTTCCTCACGTTCTTTTTCAACTAGCTCAACTTTTGCAGGCAGGCGTCACATGATTGGAAAGGTAGTCACGGGGTGTGTCGCGATTCTCCCTTATCACACCGTGACACAGGATCGTGGATCTGAGTGTCACGATTTCGGTTTCATATCGCCTATCGTTACAGCCCTACTAAAAAGTATTAGTTTTTACAGTAATTTTTATAGAATTTTTATAGTTTGTGAAAGTGTGTCTGTAATATTTGATTGACTGACAAAAAACATGGCCATAATTTTTTTGAGTTTTTAGGTACAAATTTGTTGTGTTTTTTATGCTGTAATTGGTTACCATTTCAAGTTTCAACAGTCCTGAATGCATACATTTTTAAACCAGTGTTTTATGCATAGTATAAGCTTTGTATCAATGAACATGAGTTCTTATAATTGTTTTACCTTAAAAACAATAGAAGATTTAGAAAATATTTTAGTATAGTATGAAGTATAGCACATTAAGCAACAAGAAACTTGAAACATTTAGTTATCTAACAATGTATAGTTACCTATTAATTTTGCCTGTTTAACAGTGCATTTAAAAAAAAAAAGTGAATAATTTAATAGTTTCCGTTTCAATAATTCTGTGTATTATTTATATTGGACAATTTACAGCCAATGGTTGTTTAGAAATAAATAAACATTTTTTTTATTGGTGGACTGCTAGTGTGACCTTTAAATGTATTGATCTTTCTGATCTCGATCTTCTTGCTTGCAGTTTGTGTTTGTTTCTTTCTGGACTCTCTACACTTACAACAGAGAGCTGGTGTATCCCAAAATGTTAGACGAGATCATTCCCATCTGGCTGAATCATGCGATGGTGAGACCACAGTTTTATTCATTACTAATAATAATAATAACAGCTCTGATGCAGGATATGCATTGGTTCAGGACTGGTTTAAGCATGATTCATTGGTGTTTTTCCTCCAGCACACAATCATCATGCCTTTGCTGCTGCTGCAGATGTTCCTCCAGAATCACAAATATCCCAGTCGGACAAAAGGGATTTTCAGTCTGGCCTTATTTGCTGCATTGTATCTGTCGTGGTAATCGTGTTCTACTTGCATCCATCACACATCTATTTAAAGTTCTTGTTTTTCAATGTTCTATGTCTTTTTTAATGCGTCTGTCTCTCATTAGGGTGTTGTGGGTGCACCATGCGTCAGGGATTTGGGTGTATCCCATCATGGCTCACTTGAGTCCCGTGGGATTGTGTATTTTCCTTGGTGGCGCGTCGCTCACCATGGCTCCTCTTTACCTGTTAGGAGAGAAGCTCAGCCTCATGATGTGGAGCAGCACAGGTGAGGGCAAACTGACCAAATGCACTTACAAAAAGCTATGAGATTTAACTCTACTTATAGTTCTAAGGCCTCTACATTATCTTCTGTCATTTGAGTAAAAGGCCTTTTAGTACTGGGTCCGTATTCACAAAACATTTTATCTTGGCACAAGGAGTACTCCTAAATGGCAGAAAAAGTTTAGCTAAGAGTTTTTTCTTGAAACCTATTCTCAGAGGTTCTAACTCTAGAGGTTAGAGAGAAGTCTTAAGCTGAGAGTAAGGGGCGGGGTTGACCTCATTGCTATGGATGATGTCAGCATACTTATTAACTATGCACACTGTGATTGGCTGATAGGGGAGGGGTCTCTGTCAGAGATTTGTTCATAGAAATATTGTAGAATCAGATATTATGTTGCCATATTTAAATGAAGCTTTTAAAATCCAGGCTAAGTGTCACTAATTAAAAATATATGTTCAGCTGATTGTCAGCCTTTTACATGTGTGCTTTACATACACATATTAGCTGATATGCATATGAACAGCCTTTTTATTAACAGAGTAGAATAATCATTACATTTACATTTTACATGTATTAATTTAGCAGACACTTTTATCCAAAGCGACTTACAAATTGGGAATACAACAAGTGATTCATCCTAAGGAGGCAGATCAACATAGGAAGTGCTCAAAAATACCATATATTAGGCGTTGTTAGATGAGTAGAGGCTAGAAAGGGAAGATCAAGAAAGAGAGTAGAACAAAGTTGGTTCAGGACTGGTTTAAGCATGATTCATTGGTGTTTTTCCTCCAGCACACAATCATCATGCCTTTGCTGCTGCTGCAGATGTTCCTCCAGATATATATATATATATTATTGAGTCAAATAGTGTCGAAAAAAAAGGAGTCTGCATTCCGGAGAGGGGTGGGAAGATCATTCCACCAGGCAGGAACGTTGAACAAAAATGTTCTGGAAAGTGATTTCATGCCTCTCTGTGGTGGTACAATGAGGCGTCTTTCACTAGAGGATCTCAGAATTCTGGAGGGAGTGTAGATCTGTAGTAGTGAATGGAGGTAGGCAGGTAAAGAGCCGGTGGCTGTCCTATATGTCAGCATCAGTGTCTTAAATTTGATGCGGGCTGTAACCGGTAGCCAGTGCAGGGATATAAAGAGAGGTGTGACATGGGCCTTTTTGGGCTCATTGAAGACCAGTCGTGCTGCTGCATTCTGAATCATTTGTAGAGGTTTGATTGTACATGCTGGAAGACCGGTTAAAAGAGCATTGCAGTAGTCCAGCCTGGAAATGACCAGGGCCTGGACGAGGAGTTGTGCAGCATGCTCTGTTAGGAAGGGCCTGATCTTTCTGATGTTGTGCAGTGCAAACCTGCAAGATCGAGCAGTATTAGCTATGCGGTCTTTAAAAGTCAATTGGTTGTCAAAGATTACACCCAGATTTCTGGCTGAAGTCGATGGGGTAATTGTTGATGAACCTAACTGGATGGAGAAGTCATGCTGTAGAGTTGGAGTGGCAGGAAAGACAAGGAGCTCAGTCTTTGCAAGATTGAGCTGGAGATGGTGTTCCTTCATCCATGCAGAGATATCCACCAGGCAGCCTGGGATCCGTGCAGCTACTGATGGATCATCTGGTTTGAATGAAAGATAGAGCTGTGTGTCATCAGCATAGCAATGGTAGGAGAAGCCATGTGCCTGTATGATGGGGCCCAGAGATGTAGTGTATATGGAGAAGAGGAGGGGTCCAAGAACTGATCCCTGAGGAACCCCAGTGACAAGTTGATGAGTTTTGGATACCTCCCCTCCCCAGGCCACTCTGAAAGACCTTCCAGAGAGGTAGGATTTGAACCAGCGAAGTGAAGTCCCTGTGATGCCCAGCGTTGAGAGGGTGGACAGGAGGATCTGGTGATTCACCGTGTCAAAGGCTGCAGATAGGTCTAGCAAAATTAGTACTGATGATTTGGAATCAGCTTTAGCAGTCCGCAATGCTTCAGTGACAGACGGTAGCGCAGTCTCAGTTGAATGGCCACTCCTGAACCCTGACTGGTTAGAATCCAGTAGATTGTTCTGAGTGAGAAATAAAGATAGCTGGTTAAAAACAGCTCGTTCCAGTGTTTTTGCTATGAATGGAAGGAGAGAGAGAGGTCTGTAGTTGTCAATGAGTGAAGTGTTCAGTGTAGGTTTTTTGAGCAGTGGGGTTACCCGGGCCTGCTTAAATGTACTGGGGAAAGTGCCTGTGAGAAGAGAGGTGTTGATGATGTGTGTGTGATCGCTGGTAGAATTGTTGGAGAAATTGCTTGGAGAAGGTGTGAGGGGATAGGATCTAAAGGGCATGTCGTTGGATGGCTGGAGAGGAGAAGTTTGGTTACTTCCGCCTCAGAGTAAGGACAGAAGGAGAAGAGGGGAGTTCCAGCCATGAGTGTGGTCAATTTTAGTTCTTGTATGTGTGGAGCTGAGAAGTTATTACTGATAGATGTAGTTTTGTCTGTAAAGAAAGTGGCGAAATCATCAGCTGTTATAGAAGTGGTGGGAGGTGGTGGAGGGGGACAAAGCAGTGAATTAAGTCCCATACTCCCACCCCTTCCAGTCTGACGAGGGGTGTGAGAGAAGGAGAATTTATTAGATAGAGCGGCTGGGGTTGCAGAGTCTTCTGGACGTATCCAGGTCTCAGTCAAACCTAGGATGCTCAGGCCAGATTGCAAAGAAAATGCCGAAATGAAGTCAGCTTTGTTGACAGCTGACTGACAGTTCCAGAGTCCAACCGTGAAAGAGAAAGGTTCAGTGGAAGAGGTGTCTATAGGACGCAGGTTAGAAATATTGCGTTGACGTGTGCGTGTGATTTTAGTGCGGTGTGTAGAGAGCACCGGAATGAATTGGAAACACATGATAGAGGAGGACAGAAAGAAGAGTGAAATAAAGGAAAGGAGTAGTTAAGTGCGTTGCCGGTTTCGTTGCTCGGTTAAAGTCGCGCAGGAAAAGTCGCAGGTCTTTACTCTCATTGGTCTTCATGCGAGGAAACTGAACGCTTCCGCTAATGCCGTCGGCTCAGTATTTCAATTTGAAAAAGTGCAATCAAAACTACAATTTAGAACGAAATCACCAGGAAAACAAATAAACAGAAACGAACAAATACTCTCTAGCAGCAACAAAATGCAAATAGAAACGAATAAGCCAATAAATAGAAAACAAGGACGTGTTTATCTAGCAGCAACAAAACAACCGCCTATTTAAAATACAGAATTTAAGTAGTCACTTACGCGCTGTCATCCTGTCTGCGCCAGAGGACTGAAAATCACTTATCCATGGCTCATGAAAATCATGTCTCATAGTAAGATATGCAAATGTAAAAGAAAACCAAACTGGACGCAAGAACAGCTGTTACTTCTTGCCCAACTTGTTAATGAAAACAAGGATATAATCAAAGGAAAATTTGGACTTGGGATAACCTCCGAAACACAAAAAGTTGTGTGGGAAAACATATGTTTGCAAATAAATGAATGTTTCACAGATTTAGGAGCTAGTTTTAGTGCTAAAACTCTTTATGAAATACTCCTAGAGCAAAATTTTAGGAGTCCTAAATTTAAGACTGACGCCCATTATTTTCAAGATTTCCTCTTAAATCGGCAAGTTATGAGCTACTTTAAGCCTTAAGATGTTTTGTGAATACGGGCCTCGATTTTTATAAAGTAAGAACAAGTATAACTTATTTTATGCAACCCTGGACCACAAAACCATTCATAAGGGTACATTTTGAAATTGAGATTTAAACATCTGAAAGCTGATGTATAAATAAATACATCATATAAAGCTTTCCACTGATGTATGGTTTGTTAGGATGGGACAATATTTGGCTGAGAAGCACCTATTTGAAAATCTGCAATCTGAGGGTGCAAATATTGAGAAAATTGCCTTTAAAGTTGTCCTCATGAAGTTCTTAGCAATAATATTACTAATTAGAAATTACGTTTTGAAGTATTTGCGGTAGGAAATTTACAAAATATCTGAATCGAAAATTATCTTGATTTAATATCCTAATGATGTTTGGCATAAAAGAAAAATTATTTTGCCCCATAAAATGTATTTTTAACTATTGCTACAAATATACCAGTGCTACTTAAGACTGATTTTGTGCTCCATGGTCACATATTGTAAGTACTTCAAGATAAACACTTACTGGACTGAAGAATTTCGTCTTAGATCTTTTGGCCATAATAAATACCAGCATCTGCAGCAAATTGAATAATTTTGCGATGTTAACCATAATCCTCGAGTATGAGCTTCATATTCACCTGGATCATACTATATGAGCAAATACAACCCCTGGCAAAAATTATGGAATCACACTGCAAAAAAAAAAAAAAATTCTTACCTAGATTTTTTTTGTCTTGTTTCCATCCAAAATATTTAAAAATGTTTAAATCAAAAAGGTTTTCTTGACGAGAAAAAATCCTTTCATATTTTGTCTAAATGTTCAATTAACTTAATATCCTTAATATCCTAACTTAGTGAAAGTGACGTATTGTCAAGTATGGTGACCCATACTCGAAATTGGCCCTCTGCATTTAACCCATCCAAGTGCAGACACACAGCAGAGAGGATGGGTTAAATGCAGGAGTGACCAAACACACACACTGTGAACACACACCAGAGCAGTGGGCAGCCATTGCTCCAGCGCCCGGGGAGCAACTGGGGGTTCAGTGCCTTGCTCAAGGGCACTTCAGTTATGGTATTGAAGGTGGAAAGAGCGCTGTTCATTCACAATTCCCACCTTCAATTCCTGCCGGTGTGGGAATCGAACCAGCAACCTTTGGGTTACAAGCCCAACTCTCACACCATTAGGCCACAGCTGCCCCATTATCAACTTAATAACTTAATATAAAAAATCAGAACCACAGATTTGAATCACAATCTCTTATTATGATCCATACTGACTATGATTTTTCTTTTTAAGGGAATCAGAAGAAGAAAAAGAAGTAGACGTCTACTGGAATCCACATTAACCGTGTGGAGCTCAAAACAGCCAAATAACAAGTTTTTACAGCGCACAAAGCAACAGCTTTAGTAGCAGTGCTTGTATTTTATACAAGAGGGGCTTAACTCGCCCTGCCATATTTACAAAAAGAAACTAGCATTAATACTGTACACACGGTATGTGTACACACTGATCATGCTGATATTTTATTCTGTTTTTGTTTTTTGTTTTTGTTCTTTTGACCTAATTTTGTTGCTAATGAAAATCATTTGCACCTACAGAGTAAAATGCTGTATTTTTTTAATTGTGAAATTACAGACATATACTCTAATATCCCAGAATGCTGTTTATTGATTAAGGGACAATTAGTACGGAGCACTTTCCCCTTCTCAGATTCATAATCATTATTTTAAAACTTTACAAGTCTGAGCTGGTGACCAATTTCCTGTTAAGGCAAGACACTGCAGGTGAACAGGGTAAAAAAAATATTGGGCAATAAAATGTATCAAATCAAGCAAATTATACATATAAAAAAATCCCTCTGTAAAAACCTTCAGAATATAGACAGAAATATAAAAATGTAAAGTGTAGTGTAAGTGCTACTGAAGTGGAGATGTAGAAAGAAAAAGCTAATTTTGAGAAAATGTCCTTTAAAGATAAGCATTGAAATTGAAATCTATTGATACAAATAGATAAAGTGCTATACAAGAGAAACAGTGTTTTTTGTTTTCTTTCCACTAGTCTGAAAAAAACACTTTATGAAAAAACCCAAAAGCTCAAAATCTCAAACTTGACAGGTGCATGAACAAACTGTTTTTGCCTGCAGTGTCTTCCCTTAAGATATATATACACTGTAAAACGTTTTCACTAGATTTAACTTAAAAACCTAAGCTCAGCAGCTGCCTTAAGTTTGTAAGTTACTACAATAAAAATGAGTTGATTTAACTTGTGAGTTTAAATGACTTGTTGATTTAACTTAACTTTTTAAGGCAGCTGCTAAACTTAAGTTTTTAAGTTGAAACGGGTGAAAACTTTTTACAGTGTATGTATATAAATAAGAGAATTCCTATGTAGTTTATGAAGGTTAGTGTCAGTCTGTGTAAATGTGTCACACGACGGTGTTGAGGGCTTTCTCAATGACACACTTCAACCTGTGTGAACTCAGGTAATCTCACCAGTGAAGCCCTTAATGTGATTCTCCGGCTTTGCCGAGAGTTTCATGATGGACTTTATTGGTAACAAGTAAACCCTAGTAATCTGCGACCTCACTGTAACACATATAATTCACATCCAGAGAACAGGCTCTGTATTCGTTTTTTCAATTGCATCATTTTTATTTCATCAAAACTGAAATGTTTACTAATTATATTGTCAACAACTACTTTGACATAATGGTGTGTTTCCTCTTTATGTTAATGTGTGTAAAACAGACAGCTGTTTAGGTGGACAAATCCGTTTGCTATGAGTCCAATGTGATTCATGCACTGATATGTTACATTATAGCACTTGTGGAAATTATGTGATGCACTTAAAATGTCATCAGTGACACTTAATAAGAGGGCCAATGAGCGTTACCGTTATTGGTTTGCACAATGTAATGATTATTAATGTCAATAAAACCTCAGATGTTCTTTTAGTCATTTAAAGTGGCTTGTTGTCTTTTGTCTTTGGATGCACTTTTAAAAACAAAGGTGCTTCACGATGCCATAGAAGAACTTTTTGTGTCTAAATTAGGGATGCACGATATGTATCGGTCGATAACTTGCGCGTTTTGTCAGTAAAGCCGGTTCTGTAATCAGCGGTAAATGCCATCAGGTGCGTGATTTCACGTTGAGCCGTATATACTACACACAGCCGTTGTTTACAGACGAGCTGCGCACATTCACACTGATAATGAACATTGCTATGCGCAGCTCGTCGGTAAACAACGGCTGTGTGTAGTATATACGGCTCAACGTGAAATCACGCACCTGATGGCATTTACCGCTGATCACAGAACCGGCTTTACTGACAAAACGCGCAAGCTTTATCGACCGATTGGTATCGGTGCATCCCTAGTCTAAATGGTTCCATAAAGAATCTTTAACATCTGAAGAACCTTTGTTTTGTGGTGAAAGAAGGTTCTTTAGATTATAAAAAAGGTAAGAAAGAGCTCTTTGTGGAACCAAAAATGGTTCTTCTATGGCATCGCTGTGAAAAACCTTTTAAAGCACCTTTATTTTTAAAGCATGCTATCATCTAAATGAGCATCAGATTGACTCGATGCATCTGATGCTGATGGAGTAAAGGAGGAGCAGTGCGTCAGCTGTTAACTTCCTACTTAGGAGACTCTCCTTTAATCAGATTTGCTGTAAGTCCATCAGTTTGCAAAGCTTCGAGAACCTCACCTCATTGTCATTTTCAGTTACTGGCTTCAGAACGAGCTGAAGATGTCCTTTTTGATGGGTTGAACTAAAAGCCATAACAAAAAAAAAGTTACAATTTGTTGGGATTGCTGCATATGTAGTCCAATTTTGTGAATGGGAACATTTCTGTTATGCTTTGGCTGAAAGTCAATCGAAATTTAAAGAAAATTAAAAAACGAACCGGTTTTGGTTTCTGGAATAAACTGGGGAAATAATAATACAATAAGAATTTCTCAAACAACTAGAACGCAGCTAGAAACGATAATGCTGTGTATCTCTTGAGGTCAGTGGTCAGGGAAGTGGTCTATTTCAGGAGTAAGTGGATTAGTTGGTAAATCTTTGGAGTCTGAAATAGCTGCTTTATTCACTCTTTGGCTTGATGTGAGCACCGAACAGCAGTATTAGCTCTAGCTTCACTTCACTCAGACGCTTGCTGTGTGAAAATGAGCAGGATGTACAGCCAATCTGGGTGGATCCATAAGCTTTGCACACTGAAGAAGATTGTGCATCTTATAAAGGAAGACTAAATAAATGATATAGTCACATTTTCTTTTGATTCTTACAGCAAGAGAGTATGGTTGAGGGACAAGTTATCAAATCGGCTGTGGATTCAATGGATCGAAGGGAAAGTTGATTTTCTCTAGCTGGGTTTGGGTGAGTAATAATCACAACTCGTTCTTCTGAATCAGAGAGGATGTCTTTATTTAATGGGTGTCAGTACATTCAATGTGTGAATTTATTACAAATGTAAATATATTTTGTGTAAAGACAAGTTATGTCCTTGATTTGAAAAGCTTTGGATTGCTAGAACTCCATGGGAGTCACATTTCACACCAAAAACAAAACCAAACTCCATATTTTGCATTTAGAATGAATCCTGATTTGTGACAGTTAAGCACATTACTATCCAATACTGTAGTTACTGTATTGCATCCAGATGTTTAACTTTTGAGGGGTTATTTTTAATAGCAAAAATGATTGTATGTTTCTTAAAATCAATTAAAATTTAAGACAAATTAAGGGTAATATTTATATTAATTAACAATTTATATACACTAACAGTCAAAGGTTTTTGGACGTTAAGATGTTTAATGTTTTTTAATCTCTTGTACTCACCAGGCCTGCATTTATTTGATCCAAATTACATCAAAAGCTGTAATTTTGTGAAATATTTGTACTATTTTAAATAACTGCTTTTTATTTGAAAATATTTTAAAATGTAATTTATTCCTGTGATCAAAGCTACATTTTTCAGCATCATTACTCCAGTCTTTAGTGTCACATGATCCCCCAGAAATCATTATAACATGCTGATTTGCTCTTCAAAAAACATTTCTAATTATTATCAATATTTAAAAAGGTTGAGTACATTTATTTCAGGATTCTTTGATGAATAGAAAGATCCAATGATCAGTATTTATCTGAAATAAAACGCTTTTGTAACATTATACACTATACCATTTACACGCTTAATAACTTAACTTGATACTTTTATTTGGCAAAGATGCTTTAAATTGAACAAAAGTGATGACAGAGACATTTATAATGTTATAAAAGATTTCTATTTTAGATGAATGCTTCAATCAAAGAAACCTGGAAAAATTCTACTCTGCTGTTTTCAACTTAATAATAATAAATGTTTTCTGAGCAGCAAATCGGAATATTATAATGATTTCTGAAGGATCATGTGACTGGAGTAATTCTGCTAAAAATTCAGCTTTGAAGTCAGGAATAAATTACATATTAAAATATATTCAAATAGAAAACAGTTATTTTAAATAGTAAATATATATCAGATTTTTATTGCTTTTGCTGTACTTCAAATCAAACAAATGCAGGCTTGGTGAGCAGAAGAGACTTCTTAAAAAAACATTTAAAATCATACTGTCCAAAAACTTTTGACTGTATTGTTTTTACATTAATGAGAACGGCAGAGAAAGTAAACTTGTGCTCAAAGAAATTAAGCAGCACACTGTTTTTGAAAACATGGATAAGAAGAAATTAAATCAGCAAATTATGATTTTTGAAGCATTGTGTGATTCAGCCTAGTTTTTACTGTATTCCTTATCAAATAAATGCAGTTCTAATTGGTGAACATAAGCGACAAGTGAATCTTATCTGTAGGTTGAACTTCATTCATCCTGTGCCCAAACAGGTATTGCCATGGAGGAAGGAGTATCATGGACTTTGGTAAGGAATGGCAACAAATTACAGTCACCTAGTGAAAATATTGTTGTACATAGTCAAGTAATAATCATCAGAACGAGGTTACCCTATGTTTGACTTTATCCTCTTGCCTTTTACATTTTAAAGACATTTTGAGTTCCTAACATAATTAAGAGCAAGAAGGATTTCCTGTCTACATGACATCTATATTGCACAACTTAAGTTTTTGCTCACTTGAGAAGATTTTTAAAGGAAATCATTTCAGACTGTTTTAAACACGAGTTTGAAACTGATCTGACTCTCCCGGGTTTCTAAATAGATCATGTCTGTTTGATTTTCAAAGTGACGGGTTCCAGGGTTCCCAGACCGAAATACACAATGGTTCGAGAGGTGCTGTGTTATATGATCCCCGAGCACATGCAGTGCTCCATGGGATGTGGTGGGCAGGCCTGCAAATATGAGGATCCTTCACACTGGAGTGAGGACGATCAGGCCATCAGAGGAATCTACTCATCTTGGTACACTGTGTGACCTTACACCTGTTTTGTTTATTTAAACATGGCCTTTACCAATTAAGGTTAAGCCTTTGGCAGTCTTGTGAACCAGAGCTTCTTTGTACGTTGTGTTCTCCCAGTACATCAAAATATCATGTTTGTGCATTTTCTCTTCAGAAAGTCATCAAAGGCATGCTTTAATTAGATTTTACATCCTTAAAATGTCATCTTTAAGATTGTATGCATTAACCGCATGTATGAATGGCTTATTTATCTTCTCTTTCTTTTTAGGATCACTGACAATCTGCTGGCCATGGCCCGCCCTTCCACCGAAATCATTGACAAATTTGACGTAATAGACCAGTTTTTGAGGTAAAACTGATAATTGTAAAGAGAAAACTGGTTCTGGAGTATGCGTTTGGTACACTCTTATAATTTGATGTTTCATCGTGTTAAGATGTAGTTTGAAGACAGTTATTAACCTCCAATGCCCTGGTGAACATGCCAGCTGTGGAAACCCGCTGGATCCCGAGAGTGGCTTTACTTACCGACCGGAGACATTCATGGAGGCTGGCAGTGAGTGACACTTGTCTTGCCAAACGTTCAATGTTTTTCTTGTGTTAAGTGACATAAAGAGGTTTAAATTGTAAAGAATCTTCTTGACACATTATGTAAAAACAGTAGCTGTGGTTGTTCTTATGTTTTCAGGTTGTAAAGGTACTCTTGTTGCTCTATTTTAGTATATTTCTACAACTTTAGATGGAATGACTATGGTGTGGCTTCTCTCACATCCATTTTGGATATGGTGAAAGTCATGTCTTTTGCCATCCAAGAAGGCAAGATGGCTGTTCACTGTCATGCGGGACTCGGCAGAACAGGTACAGATCTGTTTTATATGTTACAATGTGTATAGCATTTAATAAACATCCCTGATTGATAGGTTGCAGCCATAAGCTATTATTGTGGCCTCGAGCAAGACACTTAACCTCATGTTACTCTAGACGGATTGTCTGGGTAATAATGCTGCCCTAAGTAGCTATAGATAAAAGTGTCTGCATAAGCAGTATCATGCAGTGAACTTCTAAAAACTAGATGCCAGTGTTTAAGCCCTGAAGCCGTAGCCTTATGGACAGCACTCCAGGTGAATTAAGTTCAAGTCCCAGCATCAAGTCCTTTCCTTTATATACAGTATCTCACCGAAGTGAGTACACCCCTCACATTTCAGCAACCATTCGAGTATATATTCTCAAGGGGCAATGCTATAGAAATGAAACTTGCATATATTTTAGAGTAGTCAATGTGCAGCTTGTATAGCAGTATAGATTTACTGTCCTCTGAAAATAACTCAACATACAGCCATTATTGTCAAAATAGCCGGCAACAAAAGTGAGTACACCCTAAGTGATAGCAGCAGTATGTTGCTTAACCATGCAAAGCCACATGTCCTATTCATCATGTTTATGTTTTTGTCTGCTTGACAGGACCATACAAACTTGTGTATCTTGTATTAGAGCAGTTAAAATTAGGTGCTTTAAGTACAATTCTCTCATACTGACCACTGGATGTTCAACATGGCATCTCATGGCAAACAACTCTCTGAGGATTTGAGAATTAGTATTGTTGCTCTCCACAAAGATGGCCAAGACTATTAGAGGTTCAGTAACACCCTGAAACCGAGTTACACTACAGTGGTCAGAGTTACACTACAGTGGTCAGAGTCATACAGAGATTTTCCAAGATGGGTTCCATTCGTAAGTTGAGCACTCGTTCTGTGCATCAGGTGCAGAACCTGGCTTCAAAAAACAGATGCATGAGTGCTGCCAGCATTGCTTTATATGTTGCAGAAGTAGAAGGTCAGCTTGTCAGTGCTCAGACCATACGGTGCACACTGCAACAAGTTGGTTTGCAAAGGCATTGTCCCAGAAGGAAGCCTCTTCTGAAGCTGGTTCACAAGAAAGCCTGAAAACAGTTTGCTGAAGACAACCAAGAGCATGAATTACTGGAACCATGTCCTGTGGTCTGATGAGACTATAAGATACACTTGTTTGGCTCAGATGGTGTCCAGCATGTGTGGCGATGCCCTGGTGAGGAGTACCAAGAAAATTGTGTCTTGCCCACAGTCCAGCATGCTGGTGGTAGCATCATGGTCTGGGGCTGCATGAGTGCTTCTGGTAATGGGGAACTGTAATTTATTGAAGGAAGCATGGATTCCATTATGTACTGTACATTCTGAAGCAGAACATGATGCCTTCCCTCCAGAAACTAGGCTGAACGGCAGTTTTCCAACATGATAACGACCCCAAACACACCACCAAGATGACATCTGCTTTGCTGAGAAAGCTGAAAATGATGTGGTGGCCAAGTATGTCTCCAGACCTGAACCCTATTAAGCACTGGTGGGGCATCCTCAAGCATAAGGTGGAGAAGCGATTCAACACACTGTACGATTCAACCAAACTAAATGAGGCAGGTGTGAAAACACCCTTAGACAGTGCCAGATAACAATGGTACTAACACAATATATTTACAAGTTAATTTAGGGTGTACACACTTTTGTTGTCAGTGTATGTTGAATCATTTTCAGGGGACAAAAATCTCTACTGCTATACAAGCTGCACATTGACTATTCTAAAATATATCCAAGTTTAATTTCTATGGTATCTTTCCTTGATAAGATATACTAAAATGGTTGCTGTAATGTGAGGGGAGTACTCACTTTTGTGACATACTGTATGAATTTAGCAGATGCTTTTATTGCATTAAAACACTGTGCATTTGAACAATTTATACATTCTGTGGGAATCAAACAACAAACACATACTCTACTGTTCAAGTTACAGGAAAACTTTCCTGATGCCTGTCTCTCCCTGACTCAATTCTGTAGTAACCTACACTTAAATATTGGTACATAAATGTATGTTAACTGCATACTAACTCTTTCTGTGTGTTGTTGTCATAGGTGTATTGCTGGCCTGTTTCTTATTATTCACCACACAAATGACAGCAGATCAAGCAATCCTGTTAGTTCGAAGCAAAAGACCAAACTCTATCCAGACAAGAGGACAGCTCCAGTGCGTCAGGCAATTTGCACAGTTCTTGGTTCCGCTAAGGAACGTGTTTTCTAACGCTGAGCCTAGAATGCCGTCTGTTACTCTTTCACAATATTTGATCCGCCAAAAAAATATACTGCACGGATACGAGGCTCGGAAGCTCAGATACGTGCCAAAACTTGTCCCTATCATCTGCAGACTCCTACTGGACATCGCAGAGAACCGACAGGTTATCGAGGAGGACATTGTCGATGTTCCTGACGCCCCACCTGTATCAGAGAAATCTTTTCATGAAAGTTCTATATTTCAGTTAAACAGAGAGATTATGGCAAATGGAATGACTATGATCAGGCCGCGTCTTCCAGGTCTACCCAGAGCCAATAGGGACAACACACAACCTCTTTACTATGTCCGTAAGAGCCTTAGCTACAGCGAATCTGACCTCCAAAGGTTAGCAGCATCTTTAAACCTTGCGGATAACCCTCTCGGCGTATTAGCGAGCATCCACTCAGCTACCATCGACAATCAGCTGGGAGCTTTCAACTGTGTTTCCCGCTGTGTTTCCCAGAACCATGTCACTCCTTCTCTGGGGGCTTGTAAGGGCAGTCCCATCTACAGCTCAACCAGTAATATATGGGAGCTGAAAACACTTATGGACCAGACTGAAGGATCTCCACTGCTCAAAAGCAGGAGGCAGTCTTTCCTGCAGCGAAGCCAATCTCTAGTCGTTTCAGATGAGAAAAACACCACAAGCATCGCCAAAATACTGTCCTACTGGAGGAATGACTGCAAGCAAAGTTCTAAGCCTGACGAGACTCAACATGATGAAAAAGAGCATTCAGAGGTGCCCTTCATCACTGTCCAGTCCGAGTTGTCTCTAGAGTCGCGTCACCTCCTGGTGGCTCAGTCCCTTGCAGTAGACCTCAAGAAGGATGGAGAGAAGGAGCAAATTCAGAAGGTGTCTTCTTGGCAGGTAGATGCACATACTGATTTACTAAGAAGCATTAAAGGCAGGGATTAGCAACTCATGTCATAGAGGGCCGCAGTCCTGCAGGGATTACTTTAGTCCTGAAGAGTGACAGGACATGGAGTCAAGTATGGTAACCCATACTTGGAATTTGTGCTCTGCATTTATCACATCCAGAATAACTTCTGAACACCTGGAGCAGTGGACAGCCATGGAGAGCAATTGGGGGTTAAGTGCACCAGGGGGAACCTAAGGCTGATGATACACAGGGCGACTTTTTGTGCAGTGTTGCTTGGACACACTTCCCATTGACAAGTAATCGCGATACTAGATCGGTTGTGGGCCTTCTGTCTCATCTGGTAGCCCTGTTGACGGCACATTGCTCAAAAAGTTGCCCCTTGTATCATCAGCCTAAGTCATGGGTATTGAGGGAAAGCACTGTTCATTCACCCTTCCCACCAACAACTCCTGCCAGTACTGAGACTCAAACCTGCAACGTTTGGGTTACAAGACCAACTCTCCAACTATTAGGCCACAACTGCCCCTAATCAAACACACTGCGAAAAATCCACCCAGACAGGCAGGTGTGTTTGATTTGAGATATAACTAAACAATGCAGGACAGTTGTCTTTTTGTGGTCTTTGTGACCTGAATCTAGGTTTTGGTGCACAATCTCAAATAAGACTGCAGTCTATTTTAGGTAAGGAAGGAAAGGTGGCCACCATACTCTGAATTTGTGCTTTGCATTTCATCCATCCAAGTGCATACACACCTGGAGCAGTGGGCAGCCTTGGGGATTAATAAGGGAACCAAGGGTACCTTAGGCTGATGATACAATCTGAATACCTTAGATCAGTCATGGGCCCTGTCTCTCATCTGGTTGCCCCGTTGATGGCAACATTGCTCAAAAAGTTGCCCCATGTATTATCAGCCTAAGTCAGGGGTGGCGAACGTCGATCCTGGAGAGCTTCGGCCCTGCAGAGTTTTGCTTCAACCCTAATCAAACACAAGCGAATCAAGGTCTGAAAGGTTACTAGAAAGCTACAGGCAGGTGAGTTTTTATTAGGGTTGGAGCTGAACTGTGCAGGGCTGTGACTCTCCAGGACCAAAGTTCACCATTCCTGGCCTAAGTCATGGGTATTTAGGGTAGGCACTGATCATTCACTCCTCCCACCTACAACTTCTGTCAGTACTGAGACTTGAACCTGCAACCTTTTGGTTACAAGTCCAACTCTCTAACAATTAGTCCACAACTGCCCCTAATCAAACACACCCAAAAAATCCAACCAGGCAGCTATGGAGTGCTTGAATATAACAGGCAGATGTGTTTAGGGACAGAACTAAACACTGCAAGACAGTTGTCCTTCAGGACATTCCCATTTTCAGCCCAAAAGTTGCCCATTTCTGGTTTAGGGTGTCCTTATTGTCAGTGTTGATAGCCTTGTAGACGTCAGCATATAGCACATATAGCGCTCCGGGAGTCCCAATATTTGGTTAGAGAGTTGGATTTGTAACACAAAGGACGTGGGTTTGAGTCTTGGTAGAGATTGAATGACCAGCGCTCTTTTTCCAACTTAAATACCAAGACTGAGGTGAGACCCCTGAGCAAGGTACCGAACCCCTAACTGCTCCCCATGCACAGCAGCAAAAAAATGGCCGTCCAGTTCTCCGGGTGTGTGCGCACTTGGAAGGGTGAAATGCAGAGCACAAATTCTAAGTATGGGTTACCATACTTGACCAAACATCACATCCTTTCCTTTTCCATTTTATAGAGGCTGAAAGGCTTCTTAGGTCTTAGTTAGGTTCAAACCTAAGGGTGCAAGTTTGGGAGCAACATGTTTATTTCATCTGACCAATCAGCACCTCATCTCTGTCCTTTCACCTCCTCCTCTAATCACCATTAAAACCAGTCCAGTAAGCCAAAGAGGGGGTTACTTCATGCTCGGGTCGAGTCCGACAACAAGCCAAACCTGCTCTCCATGACAAGGACGTGAAATTCAGCATTTTCTTTGTTTCATTATAATGCCTATTTTAGTTGTTAAACCATCAGGTCAGGGGTTTTTGTGGTCTTCTGTTGACAACTCTGCACCCTAGTCTTTTCAATGACTTTAGCATGTAGTCAGCCTACTGAAGACAGGCTGCTCTGCATGATGGAAATTGTTGTTTGGTTTGGCTAGGGAACAATCTCATCACATAAAAAATTACCTAAGCCTTCCTAACGTAAGATTAGTACATTTGTTTAATCTTCTCTGCAGGCAGATCTTAATCGTCAAGGTGCATGGGAGCGACTGTGTTTGGAAAAAGACCCATTTATACTGTCAGGAATCATGTGGTCCTGGCTGGAGCAGCTCAAAGAGCCAATCATCTCAGCTCATGATGTTCGCACACTAAAAGAGACTCAACAGGACCCCCAAACTGTCCTCAATTGCCTAGAGAGGGTAAGACTTCAAATATCAGATCTGTATGGTTCAATATTACTAAAAAGAGACTTTCCATGCGTAAATTTTAATTTTGCTCCATGATGTGAATCAATTCTTATTTTCAGGCTTCAAGAGAAACAGTGATGTGCATTCTGGACTGCTTCGCTCATTTATTAACAACACCTGAGGAAATCGAGAACGCTTTTCTGGAGCAAGCGACAAACGCTTTCACAAAGGTACTGTCATTATAAGATGTTCTGAAATGATTACACGACTACTTTTATTTACTTTGCTGCTCTCTTTAGATGAAAAACACAGATGGTGGGAAGAGTATCCATGAAATCATGAACAGAGTCTTGAGGCTTGTTCTGCATGACTTGAGGTCAACTGCTTTGAATGAGCTTGAGGTCTAAAGCTGCATTCATGCCCTGATGAAATTACCGTAGGCTTGAGATGACAACACGTGACGTTGTACTCAAAATGAGGATTTGTGCATCTCTATGGCAAAACTATCAACTCACGCTAAACATAGCGTTTGAATCTGCTGAGGTCAGATGGTACTGCGGTCACAGAAGCCTACAAGCTGTAATTACGAGGTCTACAAGAACGTGAACACTTTGGAATCTTGTGATTCCAGTAATTCTGACATGGTAACAATAACTGAACACCATAACTACAAAGAGAATTTGTTTATTTACTTCTTTGTTCACCAAAGACAAGCTCTACACATCTGCTGCTGCAGTTTCTTTGGTCTAGGTTCGGATGAAGAATCCAGCATATAATCTAGCCCACAGATTTTTTCCATTTGTAGAAGTTAAAAAACCTGTTTTACATGGTAAATTGTTTGATGTAAAAGAAATACCATACAGTGTACATTATGTGCCATAGTGCTAATACTTGAAAAACATTGCAACTGAAACCTCTGATTTTTGTACCATGTTTGTACAGTTGTTTGTAATAAAATAATTAGATTGCACACAACTAGAAATGAAAACTTCACCTTCATTGTATCAGCATAAAGGTGCGAAGGCTAACTGAGATTAGCTTTATTGCAAACATTATACGTTAGTTATATTTTATGTAAACAGCCCTACAATTCCTTACAGTTTCAACATCTATTTTAAAAAATATCATTTTTTTTGTTTTCATTGTTACATCAATGTAAGAGCATCTTTGGCACTACACTGTAAAAAGCTTTTACCAGATTCCACTGCCTGATTTAAAAACCTAAGTTCTGCAGCTGCCTTAAATTTTTAAGTTAAATCAACTTAAGTATTTAAGTTGAAACTGGTGAAAACTTTTTACAGTGTACCATGCCATACACTCTTAAAAATAAAGGTGCTTCACGATGCCATAGAAGAACCTTTTTTGTTCCATAAAGAACCTTTAACATCTGAACAACCTTTATGTTTCACAAAAGGTTCTTTGTGGAACAAAAAGGTTCTTTAGATTTTAAAAAGGTAAGAAAGAGATGGTTCTATAAAGATCCTTTGACTGAATGGTTCATTGTGGAACCAAAAATGGTTCTTCTATGGCATTGCTGTGAATAACCCTTTAAAGCACCTTTATTTTTAAGAGTATACATGGACCTGGTCAGTGAGTTTCTCAACACATTTGTTGGTTTTGAGGTCAGAAATCAAAGGTGTAAGCCTTCAGAACATCGTTCCCATCCACTGACTCCACAGAGCCCACAATACTCGAGTAATCACAGGCAACGTTGGTGAATGCTCTGGAAATACATATAAAAAGGTCAGTTTATCTGTTAAAACATGTTGCATGTAAAAATCAACCGACATTTTAGGCGCTAATGCTGTACCTGGATCTTGTGTGGGAGCCTCCGAGCAAATGAAACTGGCTCTCAAGTGTGAGCCCATGTTCTGGATCATTTCTCCAGGTGAGTATCCTGAGAGACAGGTCACGAGATGCTGTCACCACCCGAAAACTGTCCTGCAAGATTATAGCACAATTAATTTTTATGAGTGGAACCATTCGCAGGCAGACTTTTGATATTGAACGGTCCAACAGCTTACCACACAAAGAGCAGTGATTGGCTGTAAATGGTCTTCAAAACTAGCGACAAGTTCTCCTTTAAATGTGTAGACCTTTAGATGGTTTCCATCTGTAACTAGAAGAGTGCTGCTGCCTCTCGCCTCAAGAATGGAGTCTGAACGATGGCTAAGCGCCACCTGAAAAGAGGCTACTTGCTGAGCTAAAAAGGAAAAGCATGGCATTCTCAATCAGTAAATATTACTGTATCGTAAAATACTATCATGTATTTGTAGGTGTGAACGAAGAAATAAGAAAGCAATAGATTTTTAGGGCCAACCTTGTGTTTCCTTTTTGTATTTGGATTCTTTCATGGTCAGGTCAAAGACTGAGATTGTTTTGTTGCTGAAGAGGCCGTCAGAATGGATGACTGCGAGCCGTGAAGGTTGAGACGGGAGAAACACAGCGGCACAACAGCCCGTGACTGGAAGACTATGACACAGACTGTCCTCATCTTCAGCAGGAAAACAAACACTCTCACTGTAGAAAACCTCCCCAAACACACACCAGATGTCATTCATGTTAAAATAACATAAAACTAAGACCTTGTGTTGATTTTATATAATTAAAAATTACATATGCACCATTATGTTTTACAAAATTTGAGACTGAATGTATATGAAAATGTAAAAAGGTGTAACCTATGGCATGTTAGCTTACTTATTAAAATAAATTTTAAAATATCACATGAAAAAAGGAAGGAAAGGAGGAAAAGTGAGGCCAAGTATGGTGACCCATACTAGGAATTTGTGCTCTGCATTTAACCATCCAAGTGCACACACACAGTAGTGAACACACACCCGGAGCAGTGCGCAGCCATTGCTGGTTGGGAGTACAGTGCCTTGCTCAAGGGACTCACCTCAGTCGTGGTATTGAGGATGAAGAGAGTGCTGTTTATTCACCTTCCCCGCCGACAATCCCTGCCGGACCTGAGACTCGAACCCGCAACCTTTGGGTTACAAGTCCGACTCTCTAACCATTAGGCCACGGCTGCCCCATAATAGGTTATATTAGAGTTATCTCAATGTAAAATTGTATTTGTTTCTGCAATATTCGTCAGAACATATGCTGAAGACACCTGTTTTCTAAATAATCTTTGACAAATTAGGTAAAAAAAAAATTTTTAAACCATTTTATTATACTAAACTAGATGATTACATTTTATTCCACATTACTTTTCCTTTATGTAATTATATTTTTATGAAAAATACTGCCAAAGGCCATTTATTGCACATTTGGACCATATGGATGTGTTTTATTTTTTATTTTTTGTGTCCATATGGTTTAATTAAATATAAAAGGGATGCATTTTCAAAATAAATGTGCAATAAATGGCCTTTGGCTGTAGAAGCAACATGGTCAGTATTTATCATAAGAAATATAATTATATACAGGAAAATTAACGTGGCATAAAATGTGATGTGATGTTTTAAAAAATTTAACAAAACTTAAATTTTGTAACAAAATAATAGTAAAAAAAAAAAATCCTGTTTATTAATGTTTACTCCATATTTGTGCAGTTTTCGTAGGATTTACGCTATTTTTTAAATATATATATATATATATATATAAATTATTAAATAAATTTAAATAAATATTTTTAATAGGTTTATATGCAAAAACAGCTTTTTATGTAAAATTCACTTTATAAAATACCCACATTTTTTGGAAAATGCTGTTTTAAAAGTAAAAACTAGATGGCTGCAGAGCACTACCATTTACTAATCGCTATTTGACCAACAATAAGATATCTTTTCACAAGTTTTTTTCAGTTGAGTTCATGTCTACATATTATGAAATCACAATTATAACAATAAAAAATACTTTTTGTCAAAGTTTAGCATTTTTTGTACTGAAACAAAAGAAACAAAAAGTTCTATTGCATATTGAGTAGCAGTACACAAAATGAACATAAGAATGCAACAACATCTGTTTTTTTTTTTTTTTTTAATTTGACAAATTATAAGAGAGCAGTTTTTATGGTCTCCAAATGTAGTCCTGTGTATTTAAAAATATATAGATATGAACTCAACTGAAAAAAAAAAAATGGAGAAAAGATATCTTTCAGGTGGTCAAATGACAAAAAGCATATAGTGGAGCTCTGCAGCCACCTACTGGTAAAAGTATTTTTTTTTTTTTACGTTTAAAACTGGATTTTCCAAAAGATGGGCAAAAATCTCACACTAAACCATGTGAAATTATCCATTTTATCCCCATGAATGAAAGTTAGACATGTGGGTTTTTTTTAAAGTGAATTTGACAAAAAAAGTCAGTTTTTGTATACAAACCTATAAGAAATATTATTTATTAAATTTATTTATATATATTATATATATATATATATATATATATATATATATATATATATATATATATCCTAAATCCTCCAAAAACTGCACACATGAGGAGTAAAACATTATTAAACAGGAAAATAACATTTATTTTTTCCCTATTATTTTATTACAAAATTGCACGAATGAACGCGAGTATTTTTTTTTTCACACTAACATAAAATCATGCTATCATTCCAATTTAATTTTTTATTTGTAGATAAAGATAGTGTTGACTGATGTACAAAGTCTCATACCATTTGGACAAAGGGAACATTTTCTTTTTCATTTAAGCAAACGTCATTCGGTGTCCAGAAATCCACCGAGGACCGCATAAGGGTTAATAAGGGTTACATGCCATCTAGGAGGATAAAATATTTATATTTTCTCATTCTTTGGTGGTTACACCATTGGACGTTTTCATGTATATACAGTCTTTTTGTAAAAAATGGTGCATATGTCATTTTTAATTTCATAAAATCAAGATAAACATGCAGTGTACATTTTAAAATACCTGATGCATGCTTTTAAAACAAGTGTTTTTAATTTCTCATCTTGCCAACCCCTTTTTGTCACTGACCCATAAATCACATGATAGTTTTATCTTGAAAGGTTTATATTGTTTTATTTCTGGAACGGCCTACTGCTGTGGACTAAAATCAGTTTTGGGGCCGTTTGGCTTACCTTTGGGCTCAAGTCAAACTTTTCTTTGGAGGCAGCGAGTATCCATTTTTTATCCGGTGATGAGCGGAGGAGGTTTAAACTGAAGGAGTCGCACACCATGTGTCTCGAGACTTCAGACAGCTCAGGGCAAGTCAAGACAACCAGAGACCCTAGAACAGTTCCCACCTAAAAAATAAAAGATTTTCAATTAAGCCGGCAGAACATATTACACATTCACTGTGTAAATACACATTTAAAGGAGTAGTTCACTTTCAGAACAAGAATTTACAGATAATGTACTCACCCCCTTGTCATCCAAGATGTTCATGTCTTTCTTTCTTCAGTCGTCAGGAAATTATGTTTTTTGAGTAAAACATTTCAGGATTTCTCTCCATATAATGGACTTCTATGGTGCCCCTGAGTTTGAACTTCCAAAATGCAGCTTCAAAGGGCTCTAAACAATCACAGCCGAGGAAAAAAAAGAGTCTTATCTAGCAAAACAATGTTGTTGTTTTTTTTTTTAATTCAATTTATATACTTTTTAACCTCAAATGCTCAAGTTCAAACTCAGGGGCACCATAGAAGTCCACTATATGGAGAGAAATCCTGAAATGTTTTCCTCAAAAAACACCATTTCTTTACGACTGAAGAAAGAAAGACATGAACATCTTGGATGACAAGGGGGTGAGTACATTATCTGCACATTCTTGTTCTAAAAGTGAACTACTCCTTTAAGAAAGAAGTCTGTTTATACATTATAGCCTACCATGAGAAAAGAGCTGTCTTTGTTGCTGAATGACAATAGTGTGGTCTTAGAGAATCCAGAATTAAAGCAGGCCAACTCCTCTCCAGTCGCACCCTTCCAGGTTTTGATTGTTCCTGTGCTGTCAGAAGTGACAACAACGGACTGCAGTGGATCAACTATGATGTCCTGCATGGGGCTCTGAGCAGGACTTGACCATAAATTAACGCCCTGCATGAAAAATTAAAATGACATTGGATGATTCTGTCTGATTTTGCGGTGAAATATGTCCCTGGCACACATGAAGAAGAAATCGAATGATCAGGGGTGGGATCAAGTCAGAAGTAAGTCTCGAGTCTTTGCATTCAAGTCCCAAGTCAAGACGGGGAAGACCAAGTCCTCAACTTTAAGCTTTAAATCCTAAACAAGTCACTAGTGCTGTTTGCCCAAATTAGTGTAAATGTACTGTATTAATTAATACAGTACATTTAAAGTCAACAATAATCTATAGTAGCTATAGCTATAATTATAAAAGATAGGTTATAGTAATTAGCGGTGTTTCATTGAGGAATTAATCATTGTTTGTGAACAAATATAGGACTAATTGAACGAATAATTAATTTTAAGTCCACCGTTTCATTTGTTAACAATTCAGTGATTTTAATGAATCAGTTGAGACAAATATTTGTGACCCTGGACCACAAAACCAGTCTTAAGTAGCAGGGGTCTATTTGTAGCAATAGCCAAAAATACATTGTATGGGTCAAAATTATTATTTCTTTTATGCCAAAAATCATTAGGATATTAAGTAAAGATCATGTTCCATGAAGATATTTTGTAAATGTTCTACCATAAATATATAAAAACTTGATTTTTGATTAGTAATATGCATTGCTAAAAACTTCATTTGGACAACTTTTAAAGGCGATTTTCTTAATATTTAGATTTTTTTGCACCCTCAGATTCCAGGTTTTCAAATAGTTGTATCTCAGACAAACATTGTCCTATTTACTCAGCTTTCAGATGACGCAAGAATCTCAATTTCGACAAATTTACACTTATGACTGGTTTTGTTGTCCAGGGTCACATTTAATAACTTGCAAATACGTAATACAGACATTCATTTATTGTGAATTCATCCGTTTTCTGAAAGACATAAAAGTGAGGGCTGGTAAACAAGAAGAACAGAGTGAACTTTATATGCAGGCTACATATTTCACGTGTTTGATGTGAAAAAAATCTAATTATGTTTGAAAGGTTTAGCCAATTATTAGGCTACTGCTGTTTTAATATACACTAGTGTTTCTTCTTCTTATTATTATTATAAGTGGTTTATAGCGATTATGTGTAATTTAAATGTCTAAAACATTAAATAACCTAAACATTATGTGGATAAAAACAATACAAGCACTCACTTAGCTAATCATACCAGTGTGATCATATGCTTTAGTAACCAGGCTATATTGATCAGAACTCAGTTTTTTTTTTTAGAAGGTAGGCCTTAAAGACTTGCCGAGTCACAGGGTTCAAGTCAAAGTCAAGTATCGAGTCATTGCCATCAAAGTCTAAGTCCAGTTGCAAGTCTTCTTTGATTATGTCAAGTCACAAGTCATCAAATTTGGGACTCGAGTCCACAACTCTGCTAATGATACCTTGTGAATGTCCCATGCTTTAACTGTGCCGTCTGTAGACGCACTGCAGACAACTGGTGTCTGCTTCCAAACATCTGAGCAGCTGTCATTTCCAACCAGATATGCCAAACCAACAACCCTGCCTATGGAATCAAAGAAAAATTAATCAAGACAAAATTAACTGAGCAGAATTTAAAACAGCTCCTGATATTATTTCTATCAGCATTTTAGCTATACAGGTGCTGGTCATATAATTAGAATATCTTCAAAAAGTTGATTTCACTAATTCCATTCAAGAAGTGAAACTTGTATAATGTATACATTCATTCCACACAGACTGATATATTTCAAGTGTTTATTTCTTTTAACTTTGATGATTATTACTGATAATTAAGGAAAACCCCAATTCAGTATCTCAGAAAATTAGAATATTACTTAAGACCAACACAAAGAAAGGATTTTTAGAAATCTTGGCCAACTGAAAAGTATGAACAAAAAGTATGAGCATGTACAGCACTCAATACTTAGTTGGGGCTCCTTTTGCCTGAATTACTGCAGCAATGCGGCGTGGCATGGAGTCGATCAGTCTGTGGCACTGCTCAGGTGTTATGAGAGCCCAGGTTGCTCTGATAGTGGCCTTCAGCTCTTCTGAATTATTGGGTCTGGCATATCGCATCTTCCTCTTCACAATACCCCATAGATTTTCTTAAAATTAAAGATTAAAAAGTATATAAGTTGTAAATGTTTTTAGAAAATAACCCAGCGTGTTGCTAGATAAGACCTTTTTTTCCTTGGCTGGGATCGTTTAGAGCCCTTCGAACCTACATTTAAACTGCATTTTTGGAATTTCAAACTCAGGGGCACCATAGAAGTCCACTATATGGAGAGAAATCCTGAAAATGCTTTCCTCAAAAAACACCATTTCTTATACAGCTGTGTTGACCATGGACCTCAGAAAACACAGTGGACCAACACCAGCAGATGACATGGCACCCCAAACCATCACTGACTGTGGACACTTTACACTGGACCTCAAGCAACGTGGATTCTGTGCCTCTCCTCTCTTCCTCCAGACTCTGGGACCCTGATTTCCAAAGGAAATGCAAAATTTACTTTCATCAGAGAACATAACTTTGGACCACTCAGCAGCAGTCCAGTCCTTTTTGTCATCTGACGCTGTCTGTTGTTCAAGAGTGGCTTGACACAAGGAATGCGACAGCTGAAACCCATGTCTTGCATACGTCTGTGTGTAGTGGTTCTTGAAGCACTGACTCCCCCACATTTTTGAATGGGTTTTGTTTCACAATTCTCTCCAGGGTGCGGATATCCCTATTGCTTGTACACTACCACATCTCTATTAATGTGCTTGGACACAGAGCTCTGTGAACAGCCAGCCTCTTTTGCAATGACCTTTTGTGTCTTGCCCTCCTTGTGCAAGGTGTCAATGGTCGTCTTTTGGACAACTGTCAAATCAGCAGTCTTCCCCATGATTGTGTAGCCTACAGAACTAGACCGAGAGACCCTTAAAGGCCTTTGCAGGTGTTTTGAGTTAATTAGCTGATTAGAGTGTGGCACCAGGTGTCTTCAACACTGAACCTTTTCACAATATTCTAATTTTCTGAGATACTGAATTGGGGTTTTCATTAGTTGTCAGTTATAATCATCAAAATTAAAAAAGAAATAAACACTTGAAATATAGCAGTCTGTGTGGAATGAATGTATACACTATACAAGTTTCACAAGATATTCTAATTTTGTGACCAGCACCTGTATGTTTGCTGAGCTCTTGAGGATTGGGATGAGATCACTTGCCTTTATGGCCTCTTAGGCTTTTGCAGGTGTAGTCTGCAGAAGACCTGCCTGTTTTCATCTTTATCTCTAAGTGAGAACGGCGCAGGTAATAAGTCTTCCAAGAGTGTGATCCCGTGTTCGAGAGAAGCTGGGAAACATTGCAGAAACTCCATCTCTGCAGACACATTCTCCTACACAAGGATTTGTTCTTGAGTATCTCATCAGAAAATCAGGGAAATCATTAGATCGTGGTGTAAAGCACAAGATAAAAAGTAATAATCAGCTCTTTGAGTCAAGTTAAGTCAAGTGACCTTTATTTATACAGCGCTTTTAACAATACAGGTTGTGTCAAAGCAACTTCACAGTATTAAACAGGACAATAGTGTGTCAATAATGCAGTATTGTAAACAATCAATTTTCAGTTAAAGGCAGTTCATCTTCAACATCATAAGATAAATGCATTTCGCCTGTATAGATTTAAATGTAATTTTACTGTTTAATGACTTACCTCCACAACCATGGTGTTTCTGCAGCATGATACCATTCCTAAACAAAAAGTGTATTTTCATGCACTTTATAACAAGGTCCTAATGTCTGACCACTAGTAAAAAATGCTTATATTTTTCTTAAAAACAAAACAAACTTCAAATTTATTTTCATATTGTAATATTTTATATATTTAACATTTTAACATTTTATTCTAACATTTAATTGTGTGTTTTCAATTCAATGTCCATTTTGTTTGTCCAAGTTTGTCAGTGTCAATATTCAGGCATTATTTTATGTTAATCTAGCAGAATAAAGGACTATTTGACAACCTTACGAAAAAGAAGTTTATTCAAGTGTGCTATTAGTGTACTTTTTTTAAAACTAAAAATAGGAAACTATACTTTCAGTCTACTTTTTATGTACTTGTCAGAAATGTGCTTTATATACTTCTCAGAAATATACTTAAAATGACATTTAAGAATACTTGGCTTATATAAAAAGTCTAAGTATACTTGAGCTATACTTCGAATCCGTGTTTTCATTGTTATACGCTAGGGGCGCTATTACACATCTTCTGTACAGAATTTCTAAAACACAAGTGAAGTAGAAATCGAAACAACAGATGCTTCCACATGTAATCTAACACAATGATCAGACATAACACAGCATCAAAACCATAGATATGGACAACTGTGTAATGTTATGAAATAAAATGTCGACCCATGAAGAGGAAATAATCACTGTCAAGCTTTGGGGTGTTGATCAACTCCATCTACGTTTGGATTATCATAGTCTTTTTTAGCTTTTTGTTCAAAAAGTTATTTATTTATTATTTGTTTATGAAACTTACCCACATTCAAGTGTTTATAAACAAACAATGCATGAAGCTAGAAAAAAAATGTTTTTGTTTACAAGCAGATACTCTGTCCCTTTTCTTTCTTTTGATATTAATATACCAAAATATATACAAATTAATACCTAAAAAGAGATATAGTAGTATACTTATAGTATGATGTAAAGTTCACTTAAAGAAAACTTACGAGTACTTGTAGTATAAAACTACTAAACAAGTAGTTTACTGAGACTATACTTCAAAGTGTACTAAAAATGAATAAAAAGTATTTAATAAACTATCAGTATACCTCTAAATTCACTTTTAGTATACTTGCAGTACAAACTGAAAACATACACTGCAAAAAATGCTTTTCTTACTTAGATTTTTTTGTCTTGTTTTCAGCCAAAATATCTAAACATTCTTAAATCAAGAAGCATTTTCTAGACGTGTAAAAAATATTGTCTGGTTTTCAGAAAAAACAAGCCAAAATTAAGTGTTTTTGCTTGAAACAAGTAAAATAATCTGCCAACGGGGTAAGAAAAATAATCTTGTTTTCTGTTTGAAATAAAAAAATTTTTTCTTACCCCACTGGCAGATTATTTAGCTTGTTCTAACCAAAAAAAATCACTTAATTTTGGCTTGTTTTTTTCAGAAAACAAGAAAATTTTTACTTGTCTAGAAAATCTGTCTTGATTTAAGAATTTTCTGATCTTTGGCTGGAAACCAGACAAAAAATTCAAGTAAGAAATGCATTTTTTGCAGTGTAGATGTAAACTAGTTTATTTAAAGTTTACTACTGTTATTCTTTTTGCTAAGGGAACCTTTGCATCACTAATAGGTTTCAATCACAACTCAGGTTTTTATTTTTTTATTTCAGAGAGAGAGAGAGAGAGAGAGAGAGAGAGAGAGAGAGAGAGAGAGAGAGAGAGAGAGAGAGAGGTGTCAAAAGACGGAACAATTATAGTGATGTATTATTATACTTTTACTAGATTATTAGTAAACAAGAAGCGGCAGGTTTATAAATGGAGCCGACGCCCACTGATATATGAATCCTCATTCACTGTCGTTATCTGCGTCGCTTACCTTACAAACTGTGGATGCTCTGATTAAATCTTCATCCTGAAGAAGTGAGAAAACGCTGATCAGACAGTCCAGAGGTAAACTTTGGCACATCTCCATTTCTAGCGTTATCACAGTAAGAGCCGCTGCGCTGTCGCCTATCTGTCCTTTCAGTTTCGTGGTGACGTCATGAATGATGACGCGGACAGCCTACGGAACAGCCTCAGGGACAAACTTTACGGAGTTTTCATAAACAGGCTGGCTGCGTCCGAAATCGCCTACTCAATGAGTAGGTACTTAATTTCAATAAGTACCTACTTAACGAGCACTAAAAGAGTAGGTACTATACAGCCAGATCTCCTTAAGTATGAATGCGATCCGGATCTCATCCGCCATGTTGACGTTATCATGTGACCTACGACGTTATCACAAGCGCAACAATTTAAAAGATATGACCGACAGGTGCCCTAACACCTGATTCCATCAGCAGCTTGCATTGCGACTTGTTTGGTATCTGCAACTTCAACAAAAATGTTTGCAATATCTGCACAACAGTCTGCACAAAGGAGACGTCAGGCAGCCACTAGAAGATCTCGTCTTTGGAGAAGACTGGTTTTATATTCTAAGTGTAAGTACAAATTCTTAAAAATTAACATTTACCACTATAATATAATATTGATTGCACTATAATATTAATAATTTTATTACATTTTCTTACTGAAAATTGTTTAAAATAAGCAAAATGTAGTTTTTAATTGTATTGTCATGACATTTTATGCATGAATGGTAGACAAATGCAGCCAGTCTGAATACATCAATTTTTAATCAAGCAATCAATTAATGCATGAATAAAATAATTTATATTTAATTGGCAATGATAGGATGAATTAAAAGGAATAAACGTTACGAATAATAAGTGAAAAACACATGAAACAAATCTTTATTCAAATGTATCATTCTAACAAATTTTAACATATTTACAGGTGGTCAACCCCACGTCTTACTGCCATCTGAACAGAGCTGTGCCAATTCTGCAGCTGTTTTTTGATGAAGCAGCTGACCACCGTGTCCATCTTCGCCTATCTTTGCCGTCCATCATGTCCCTCATTGGTGCACTCAGACTGGAATCTGGCCATGGATGGGAGACAGACATCGAGGTGCTTGTCTTCCTCTATTGGTTGGCCCATGCTGCATCCTACAGGATGGTAGCACAGACCTTCGATATCCGTAAGTCCTGTCAGGCAATCATGGGAATTTTAAGGAGGGTGATTTGCTTTCCAACCGGTGATGACCTGGAGGCAGTGGGAGTAGGATTTGCACAGCTGGCTGGGTCACCAGCATTCAGCAGGGCAGTTGGTGCAATAGACGGCTGTCAAATCCGGATAAAACCTCCAGCTAATAACTCCCACTGTAATTACAACAGGAAGCTGTTTCATTCGATCCAACTCCAGGCCATCACTGATCACCGTGGTAAATTCCTTGATGTCTTTGTGGGATATCCTGGGTCTGTGCATGATGCCAGGGTGCTGAGGAACAGCCCTGTGTACTCGGGCAGCCTGTACCCACCACCAGGCAAGTGCATCCTTGGGGATGGTGGCTATCCTTGTCTGAGGGCACCGATCTGCCTCATCACCCCTTACGGAGAGCCTGTACAGAACCCTGTGCAGGCTTGTTTCAACAACAAGCACTCCCGTGCCCGTAACATCGTTGAGAGGGCTTTCGGGATGATGAAGACACGCTGGCACTCGATTTTCTTCAAGGCCTTAGAGGTGAGCCCTGCCTTCGTGCCTGAAGTGGTCGCGTGCTGTGCTGTGCTTCATAATCTCGCTCTTCTCAATGGTGACATCATTGAGGCAGAGGATGAGGAAGACCATGACGACGGCCCCCCTGAACCCCACAACCCTCAGGCAAGAGTGGGAGAAGATGTGCAGAACAACCTGGCTGCTGCGGTGTCTGCTCCAAACATCTGTGTGCCTGCTCTCCATGAGCATGATTATCTGTAAAACATTTAAAAGGATTAAACATGAATTACAAAACATGTCAGCATTTTATGTTTACAGTTACATGTTTATTGCGATCAGTTACATGCGATCTCTGCAGCCATCACCACCAGTGTCTTTATGCAAGCCACTTTACTCCAGGTTGCTTCTGGGTCATTGTCCCTGTAATAAATGCATTGTAAATCATTTTGGATCAAAGCATCTGCCAAATGCATAAATGTAAATAAATGTAATTTATTTTTGTAAAGCTTTTTTAATTTTCTCTGGTATAAATGTTTAAAGCTGCTTCTTTCTTAGTTTATTTCTTCAAGGTACTACTATAATACAAAATGCATACATTTACACATTTTTATTTGGTGGGTTAAAGGCTTGAAAAACAGAGGGGTCCAACAACATGAAGGCAAGTAAATACTGACTGAATTTATATGTGTGGATGCACTAACCCTTCAGTTGCTATTTTACTGTGTGTGGTAATGCAAAACTTAAGGTAGTTTGTGTAAAGTTCAACTTCGGTCATTGTCCCACAGAGCTTTTTGTACCCTAATTATACACACCTGAACAATCTATTTAAACCAATTAATAACTAATTAAAAAATACTGACAGGTGTGTTGGAATTGAACCCTTCAGGGCAGTAGCCTTCCCTGACCTGCCTTGAATATCCTTGTGTGCTCTGTAAGTCACATAATACACAACAATAAAACTATTGTTTGAACATGTTTTGTACATTACAACATAACACATTCACAAAATATTGGTCACTTCATAAATATTTAATTTATGAATATTACTATCTCAAAGTTACAACTAATTATCTAGAAGTCTATTATATTCTGTAAATGTCTAGCGGTTGTTTTATAAACATAGTATTGTGCAGAAGTCTTAGTCCATGATTTGATATTGTTGTAGCAATGGTATAATGACCATATGTGGCAATAATTTAGTGTGACCTCCTTTACACTTGAGCAACCGTAGGAACCTGGCTTTCTTAAAATGAAATGGAAAAGGACTGGAAGGCCAAGAAAGCTTCTGATTAGAATTAATGTAATAAGCTTTACAGTTTCTTGTTTTACATTTTCTTACTGATGTTGCCTAAAGAAGCCATTAAAAAAAAAAAAATAATAATAATATATATATATATATATATATATATATATATATATATATATTGTTAATGAAATATGCAATCTTCTTGTTGCAAGTATATCCTTTTCTTCTATATAACACTTGTATTGTGTTAGCTTTATTAAGAAAGACACCACACACTTGTATTGTATACATTTTATTGAGAGTGGTTTATTAAGAAAGACACCACACGTTTGTATTGTATACATTTATTGAAAGTAGTTTATTAAGTAAAACACCACACTTGTTGTTTTAAAGCATTTATTAAGAAAATGTTTATAACATGTATTAGCAAGAGCATAGCTAGAGAACAAACATTTATTAGAAAGAGCTTTGCTAAAGGAATGACCAAGAGGAATTCAAATGTTACCGTCGAGTGTTCTGTAGTAGACAAGGCGTAGAGTGAAGCAGAGGAGAAGAATCCAGAGAAGAAAGAATGCGAAGATGCAGAGGTTATATAGGCACCTTCTTAGGGGATTTCCAAAACTCATGGTATCTCAGGACATTGGAATGCACCTGCTGTGTATGAAAGACTGAAGTGCGAAGAGGACATCAGATGCTGGTTCTACAACAGCTTCTCCGGTGCCAGACGAGCTGCCTTTGAAGCTGCCGAACGACTAAGATAGCAATTTATTTGTTTTGTATTTCTTTCTTTTTATATATTAGTATTTATATGTAAAAAAATTAACCTATAGACAATAAAACTATACTTTATTAAAACCAAGAAGCCTGCCTGCCAAAAGACTCTGATTGATAGACTTGAACTGAACAGACCACGGAGAAGTCTTCTGAAGCCTATGGAGTGAGTATGAAAATTACTTATATGATAGGGCAGATTTGACTATCTTACCTGAGACCTAACCTGAGAATAAACAAAATAAGGTAGAAGGTGTAGGAAATTGAGCACCGCAAAACAATATATATATATATTCTTAATTTCATTTTTAAAAAGCCAGGTTGCTTCGGCTGCTCAAGTGTAAAGGAGGTCACGATATATACACACACACACAAGTGAACATTTAATGTGGATCAGAAAAGTTCAAAGTATAAGACAAGAACAGGTATTGTTTTGGTTTTAGGACAGCTTTGATAAAGGTTTTGGTCCACTTTAAATGTTGAGTATTGAGATTATATTCAATTTAATTAAATATTTGAAAATATGTTTGTTCTTATTACACGAACATAAATGTGTAAATGATCAGAAGATGCTTTTGTCTTTTTTATATTTATTTTTTTGAAAGAATTTCGAGGAGGGAAAGGAATCTTTCATCCCTTTCTTTTTTGTCCCTGTCTCTCCTTTCCTCTCTCTCCCTTACTTCTCGTTGCCATCTCTCTTCTCGTTCTCTTGCTTCTTGGTGTTGTATTTCCTTTCTCACTTGTCTGTCTCGTTCTCTTCTGTCCTCCTTCTCCTCCATTTCTCTCCATCTTCTCTCATCTCTCTCCGCAGCTTCCCGCTCTCGCTCCGATTCCCTCTCCTCAATCTCTTTTATTACATCCTCCAGTTGTTTTGGCCTTTTTCGTGTGGCCCTCGCTGGCTCTAGGCTCGCTGAGGATGAAGAACACACAGCAACATCAGGGCTAGATGAGGCAATAAGGGCAGGTGGAGTGATGGAGGGTCTGCCCCCAATTGCCTCATCCATGGCACTATACCATTTCCAGGTTGCTGCTGTGTTCTCTCCATCCTCAGTGCCAACACCGGTCTGTGGACATTTCAGTTCCTACAAAAATGCATAAACATAATACAAAAGCAATCATTTTAATAGCACAATGTAATTTGATTTCTGTATTAGAATTAACAAAATTATCTTACTTTATATTTTTGTTTGACAAGATTCAAGTTACCTCTGAGACTTGTGCTCAACCCTACATTTACATGTTGAGGTGGTTGATGATATGTTAAGTAGCTTCTTATCCAACACAAATATTCCTCAATTGTTTAACAGTACTAATAAACAAATAAAATAGATTACTTACATTTAATTACTTTATGGAAATGTATTTACATTACTTACATTCATCTTTTGCACATAATGCTGACAACAGTGAATTGTACTACACAATAGCACACATATAACGTTACATCACTCAGATGTCTATACTTCACATCTAACGTTAGGACCTATTAGACATACTCGTATGAAATTCATATAGAAGATTATATTACCGGATATTAAATAGACATTTAGTAATCATATTTAAGACGTATATGGTTTAATATGTATGTAAATCCACTTTGGAGACGTACGTGTGATTCCTGGAACTTTACTATTAGCTATAACCTTTCATATTAAAACGCAATTTTACAGCAAAATCACAACTATACTACACCATTTAGCGTCTTTAAACTTTCAACAATTTGCTATACAGTAGTTCTACAAATGCAAATTTAAAATAAGGAAGCATGTTTTGGTTTGTAATACTCACATTTGAAATCACCCTCATCCAAATTTGCCGCCATGTTCGATTATGACGTATGCTCCTCTTCTTCTACATTTTTATGATGTTTGCTCGCGCGTGGCCTCCTGGGATAGAAAAGTATCCATCGGATGAGAACTCAAGAATCTGGGCAGACGCAGTAGGCCATCCGGGAACTTCTCGACTACTCTTTTATGAATACTTAGGTTTCGGACATACTTATTCACTCGCCTACTGCTTTCCTCTTACTTTATAGTAGGTAAGTAGGCACATTCGGACGCACTTTAAGTAGTCACATGTCTTAATCTCGCGAGAATTAGTACACCACCCAGGTAATTCAAACACCGCTAAGACATGTCGCTCAGGCACAGCTATCGCCGCCTATTCCACTGAACCTCGGAGCTTCGGATTTGTATGCAGAATACAAAACATGGAAAGACTCTTATAGCTTTTTTGAGTTGGCCAGCGGAACTATCAACGCTGCTAATGCGGTACCTAAAGAGTCATTTACGGAGACTGTAGCTGCCCTCGATGCTTACTTTACTCCACGAAAAAATGTGGTGCCTTAAAGACACAAATTGAGACAAAGATCTCAACAACATGATGAAATGATTGACCCATTTGTGAATGCGTTAAGGGAACTAGCAAAATCATGCGAGTTCGGCGCTTTAGAAAGTGACATGATACGAAACCAACTCGTAGAGAAATGTTCGCTCAGACGATTGAGAGATAAGCTGTTGCAAGAAGAAGGGCTTACATTCAGTTCAATTCAATTCAAGTTTATTTGTATGGCGCTTTTCACAATACAAATCGTTGCAAAGCAGCTGTACAAAAAAAATGTAGGCTACTGCAATATATTTAGTATCTTATTAGTGGTGACTACTGTATGTTAAGTCGATGTACATATGGTATAAATATTAAAAACAGTAATGGTGTAATCAAAAACAGATGATGAACACTAATAGTAATGATTATGTGCTGTAATCAAACTTGTAGAAAAATGGTGTAGTGCTGTATGTTGTTTCAAGGCTGGCATCATCGGCGGTCCTCTGAGGGGTTGGCATCATCTCTTCTTCTGAATTCAGGCTTAATCTTGTGTAATTCTTAGTTACCACGGGATGGAAATCCCGTGGCAGAAACAGAGAAACGAATAGAGAAATAATTTGCGTAGCTGCTGTTCCAACCAAGCAAAAATTATGTGTTTTGCCCAAGCTGAAGAATGTTGATGTGCATTTGATCAGATGTAACTGAAGTACAACGTTATGAGATAAATTATGTGAATGCTTGGCTAAAGAGATGAGTCTTTAATCTAGATTTAAACATACAGAGTGTGTCTGAACCCCGAACGTTATCAGGAAGGCTATTCCAGAGTTTGGGAGCCAAATGTGAGAAGGCTCTCCCTCCTTTAGTGGACTTTGCTATCCTAGTTACTACTAAAAGTTGAGAGTTTTGCGACCTTAGGGAGCGTGTGGGATTGTACCGTGGTAGCAGACTATTTATGTATGCAGGAGCTAAACCATTAAGGTCCTTATAGGTAAGAAGTAATATTTTGTAAGTGATACGGAACCTAATAGGTATCCAGTGTAGAGACCGTAAAATTGGGGTAATATGGTCATATTTTCTTGATCTGGTAAGGACTCTAGCAGCTGCATTTTGGACAGCCTGTAGCTCATTTATTGAAGAAGCAGGACAACCACCTAGTAGTGCATTACAATAGTCCAGTCTAGACGTCATGAATGCATGAACTAACTTTTCTGCATCAGAGACAGGTAACATGTTCCGTAGCTTAGCAATGTTTCTAAGATGGAAGAATGCTGTTTTTGTAACATGAGAAATATGATTTTCAAAAGACAGGTTGCTGTCTAATATAACACCCAGATTTTTGACTGTAGAGGAAATAACAGTACATCCGTCTAGTTGCAAATTGCAGTTTAAGAGATTCTGTGTACTGTTTTTTGGTCCAATAAGTAATATCTCGGTCTTATCTGAATTTAATAGTAGAAAATTATTGGTCATCCAATCTTTCACATTTTTAACACGCTCTGTTAACTTTGCTAAGTTAGAAGTTTCATCTGGTCTTGTTGAAATATATAGTTGAGTATCATCAGCATAACAATGGAAACTAATCCCATATTTCCTAATAATATTACCAAGGGGTAACATGTAAATTGAAAATAGTAGTGGACCTAGGACAGATCCTTGTGGCACTCCATACTTTACTGGTGATAGCTGCGATGACTCCCCATTTAAATAAACAAAGTGGTAGCGATCGGACAGGTATGATCTGAACCATCTTAAAGCCTGCCCTTGAATACCTGTATAGCTTTGTAATCGATCTATGAGTATGTCATGATCTATAGTGTCGAACACTAAGATCAAGTAAAACTAGCAATGAGACGCAGCCTTGATCTGACGCAAGTAGCAAGTCATTTGTGATTTTTAAGTGCAGTTTCTGTGCTATGATGGGGCCTGAAACCAGACTGAAATTCTTCAAAGAGATTATTATTTTGCAAGAAGGAGCACAATTGAGCAGACACAACTTTTTTCAAAATTTTATACATAAATGGAAGATTAGAAATGGGTCTGTAATTTGCCAATTCACTAGGGTCTAGCTGTGGTTTCTTAATAAGAGGCTTAATAACCGCTAGTTTGAATGGTTTTGGGACATGACCTAAAGATAGCGATGAGTTAACAATATTAAGAAGCGGTACTTCTGCTACAGGTAACAACTCTTTTAGTAATTTAGTGGGTACAGGATCTAATAGGCATGTTGTTGGTTTAGATGTGGTGATAAGTTTATTTAATTCTTCCTGTTCTATAGTTGTAAAGCACTGCTGAAGTATCAGTTGCTGTATTATCTATATTTGTTATTGTATTTCTGATGTTGTCTATTTTATCAGTAAAGAAATTCATAAAGTCCTTACTATTAAACTGTGCGGGAATATTTAGGTCGGGTGGCGTTTGGTTATTTGTTAATCTAGCCACTGTGCTAAATAAAAACCTTGGATTGTTTTGGTTTTTTTCTATGAGTTGGTGGATGTACTCGGCTCTAGCAGCTTTTAAAGCCTGTCTATAGCTGGACATACTGTTTTTCCATGCAATTCTAAAAACTTCTAAGTTAGTTTTTCTCCATTTACGCTCATGATTATGAGTTTCTTTTTTTTTTTGAGAACGGGTATTACTGTTGTACCATGGCACAGTACGTTTTTCTCTAACCTTTCTTAGCTTGATGGGGGCAACAGCTTCTAGTGTATTAGAGAAGATAGTGCCCATGTTACTAGTCATTTTGTCTAGTTCATTTGTATTTATGGGTACACAGAGCAGCTGAGATAAGTCAGGCAGGTTATTTGTGAATCTATCTTTGGTAGCAGGAACAATAGTTCTGCCCAGATGATAGCGCGGAGCTATATAGTTAATATCAGTAATACGCCGCATGCACGATACAAGGAAATGATCGGTAACATCATCGCTTTGAGGTACGATATCTATATCAGTAAGATCAAGTCCGTGCGATATAATTAGATCTAGTGTATGATTAAAATGATGAGTGGGTCCGGTGACGTTTTGCTTGACTCCAAAGGAGTTTATTAGGTCAGTAAATGCAAGTCCTAACGCATCATTTGTATTATCAACATGAATGTTAAAATCCCCAGCAATTAACGCTTTATCAAAATTAACCAATAGGTCTGAGAGGAAATCTGCAAATTCTTTTAGGAAATCTGTATATGGCCCTGGAGGTCTATACACAGTAGCCAGAGCAAGAGATAGGAGAGATTTCTTTTGCATATCTGACAAAGTAACATTAAGTAGAAGTACTTTAAATGAATTAAACCTGTACCCTGTTTTCTGAGGTAACATTGAAAATATCACTATATATTGTTGCAACACCACCGCCACGGTCAATCTGACGGGGTTCATGCTTATAACAGTAGTTTGGTGGAGTAGACTCATTCAGACCAATATAGTCGTTTGGTTTTAGCCAAGTTTCAGTCAAGCAGAGTACATCAAAGCTATTATCTGTGATCATTTCATTTACAATAAGTGCTTTGGGTGCGAGTGATCTAATGTTTAGGAGCCCAAGCTTTAAAAATTGTTTTTGTTCATTTATTGTGCATTTTTCTGGTTTAATCACGATTAGATTTTTTCTAGATCCTGCATTAATTTTTGCTTTGACCTCACTATTCGAGGAACAGACACAGTCTTTATAGATTGGACAGCACCAGTACTATTGTTTAAATGTGCAGCAATGAAGAATTGCTTACTAGTCAAATGGAGCGCAGGAGTTCTGCTCCGATTCTGCTGGGGTGCAGGCCATCAGCGCGGAAAAGCCTAGGGCGCTCCCAGAAAAGATTCCAATTATTAACAAAGAGCAGTTTCTGTTCTTTACACCATGACAACAACCATTCATTTAGAGCAAAAAGTCTACTGAACCTTTCGTGTCCACGTCGATACATGGGAAGCGGTCCTGACACGATGATCTTCGTCGCGGGCGATGTGCTGCGTACCGTCTCGATCAGGCTCCCGAAATCCCTCTTCAAGACCTCCATCTGCCATAGCCTGACATCGTTCACCCCCGCGTGCAGGACGATCGCGCCAACGCTCACATCGCCCTTCAGGATGGGAGGTATCTGTGAAGAAACATCGAGAACACGAGCACCAGGAAAACAGCGAGTGGGCACTTTACCGTTAGCTAAGTTAGCACGAACGTAGCGGACGATGGAGTCTCCGACGATCACAGCGTCGTGCTCCGTCTCGCGGAGGGGTGCGAAGCGGTTTCGGGTGGAGATCTCAAAGACCGGAGGCGGCGAAGGGGGAGAGGTCCTCGCCCGGGGCCTGGCTCGCGTCTTCCGCTGCTGCTGCACCCAGGGTGTGTGGAGTCCCGTCGCCGGAGTGAACGACATCTGGGAGGATCGCGTCCTGGGTGCGCCGGACCTGTGCAGAGAATCACACGGAGTAGAGGTGATGAGAGTGTTAGTATTGCGCTGTATACTTACCCGGGCAGATTCGAGTGCAGCCTTCCTCTCCTGCAACTCGATCTGCCGTGTCAACAACCCCTGGATCTGCTTCTCCACGGCCTCCAGCTCGACCTGCACCGAGTGCAGCTCGAACGTGTCTTCACCTTAGAAAAAGTTACAAATATAGGGCCAAAGACAAGTTGGACCGTAAAGACAAACCCTTGTCTGAGCCGCTCAGAAAACTCAACAGACAAGGACAAGAGTGGCAATGGTCATCTGAAAGAGAACATGCATTTAAAAGCCTGAAAAAGGAATTGGTTAGTGAGCCATGCCTAGCATACTTCAACATAAATGCACAAACATTTGTGATAAGTGATGCAAGTCCAGATGGACTTGGAGCAGTTTTGCTTCAGACCCAAGAAGATGGAGCTAAGAAACCTGTGGCATATGCAAGCCGCTCTCTGACACCCACAGAACGGCGTTACTCTCAAATAGAACGCGAAGCCCTAGGATGTGTATGGGCAGTAGAACACTTCAGAGCATATTTGTGGGGAGGCAGATTTACTCTTCAGACAGATCACAGACCTCTCATTTATATGCTTAATCCAGAAAAGTCAAAGCTTTTGCCTCCACGAATACAAAGACTCGGACTGAGACTGTGTCCATACGACTACAAGATTGAACACATTGCAGGTAAAGCCAATGTTGCAGACTCACTTTCCAGACTTCCGTTACCAGAGACAGAAGACAACAGTTATGTGGACGTGTATATGGACAGAGTGCTTGCTGTAAATATGATGGATGTTCAAGCCTTGACTCTGGAAGAACTCAAAAGTGCTACAGTGACAGATACTACGTTGACACAACTGCTTTCCATAGTGGAGACAGGACAGTGGCCTGCTAGACTACCTGAAACCTTACAGCCATACAAACGATGCGCAGATAAAATTATCAACCTATGATGGTCTTTTGCTGAGGGGAAATAGGATAGTCCTGCCCTCTGCACAGATTCAACAAGCTTTGAAAATAGTACACGAGACACATCAGGGTGTCGTTCGCACAAAGCAATTTTTGAGAAGCAAATTCTATTGGCCTAACATGGACATGGATGTGCATCCAAACCACTGCATCCATTAGAACTTCCACCTAGGCCCTGGACAAAACCAGGTGTTGATTTGGTGGGTCCTATCGAGAATGTTTATTTACTCACTGTTATAGACTACTACACATCATATCCTGAAGCAGTAGTCATACATGACAGAACTTCGGAGACTGTTATCAAGGAAATGATGAAAATCTTTGCTCGATTTGGGTGTCCCTTGGAGGTTGTGACGGATAACGGCAAGCAATTTGTAGGAAAAGTCTTTGAAGCATTCCTGAAAACTAGTGGAGTTAAGCACATCAAAGCTTCACCGTACTATCCAAAAAGTAACGGTAAAATCGAAAGATTTCATCGCTATCTGAAGAAAGCCTTCAAAGCAGCTAAAAGTGAAATAAAGAAATGGAAAGAGTAACTGTCAAAGATTCTTCTGGCTTATCGATCAACACCACACAGAGCATCAGGTGAAACACCAGCCAATCTGATGTTCGGACGAGATGTTCGCACAAAGTTACCTAGCATCATCACTGACAAAAGAGATACAAAAGACATTGAAAGTCATCATAAAATCTACAAAGAAAAAATTAAACTGTATGCAGACATGACAAATCGAGCTAAAGAACACAACTTTAAGTTGGGAGACATAGTATATGTGGCGAGTATGGAAGATGGTAAGCTAGACTCTAAGTATAGAGATACTCGCTATGTATTGCTGAAGCATACGTCAGACAGTTCATTTGAAATTGTCAATGTAGAAGATGGCTCCAGGATTGTGAGAAATGTGAAGCACATGCGCCATGTACCTATTCCATTGGAGATCAGCATGCCAGATTCTACAGAGAAATGGAATAATGAAGGTGCTCAAGAGACACTGTTGAAGTCAGATGTTTCGGAGGAGCCCCAAAGTTCATCAGTTACAGTACCAGAGACAATAAACAAGCCTGTGACTACTCGTAGTGGTAGAGTGGTTAAGAAACCTGCTCGTTTCAAGGACATGACTATGTAGATGTTTAAGTATATTTGCAGTTTTCTGATTATTTACTCAGTTTAGCCTTAAAAGAGGTTGAGTAACAGTAACAAAGATGTTTAAGTTTGAAGATAATTTGGTATTTGGTGGCATTTAAAGTTCTTTAATACTAATGATGGGAGGGATGTAGTGTAGTGATATCGCGAGGCAGCACGAGATTAGGGGAATCAGAGTGAGAGAGCGAACATGGAAGAAGGTTGTTGAGAGTTGTTAATACACTAGTTAGAGCCTGATCAAAGTCTGATGATTATTGAGTTCAACAACACCACATGAAGAATAGAGAAAGTCCTTGGAATGTATTTCCTAATTATATTTTTAACACTCTGGGAGGCATAGATTTTTTGTTAAAATGTCATTTTTCTGTTGACAAAATTCCTGTTAAATTGGCTGGTTTTCACAGACAGAAATTGTTGTAAAGCACAATTTTTCACCCCACAACTATTTCATATGGAATAACAAAGATATATTATTTAAAAACAAATCTTTATTCTATCATACTTGGTTCAATGAAGGTATTCTTCTAGTAAGACAGTTATTTAATTCTCATGGATACTTGTTGTCATATACTGAATTTCTTCAAAAATTTCAATTACCAATTAAACCAAGAGAATTTGCTATTGTTATTGACGCAATTCCAAAGAGTGTGACAGCACTTTAAAAATATATATATTTCAGAAGGAATCAGCATGGTTAATCCTTGTGGAAACATTTTCATTGGAAATGTTGATGTGTTAAAACAACAGTGTAGCAATAAGATTATAAGGAATGCTCTTGGTTCTGTGTCTTTACCTGCAGCAAGATTTTTCTGGTCTTCTTTATTTGGTAATGTCTCTTGGGTTAAAGCATGGAATCTGTCAAATAAGTTTTGTATCAATAACAAAGTTAAGGAAGTGTCTTATAAAATACTTCATAGAATTTATCCTGCCAAGCATGTTTTGGAAAGATTTAAGCTTAATATTTCATATACCTGTGAATTTTGTGGTCAAGAAAAAGAAACCATTTTGCATCTTTTTTTTCATTGTATTTACTCAAGCTTATTTTGGAAAGATATGGAATTCTATATTAACAGAAAAATGGAATGTACGATAGAAATGTATATATTTGATGTGCTTTTTTATACAGAAAATGAAAGATTGAATTGTGAAGAACAACATATTATACATTTGTTTATTTTATTAGGCAAATTCCATATACATAAGAAAAAGTGGGCTCAGTGTAAACCAAATTTTTCTCATTTTATTAACAACTTTAAATTGTATGTAAATCTCTTGGAACAAACAAAAAAACAAAAAAGCACTGAAAACTTGTAATGCTCTAAAAACATTGAAATTTATGTAATTTAAATTATTTTTTCTATTTTGTTTCTTCTTTTTCTTTGGCAGCTAATGTTAATTTGATATGAATATGTAATACATCTTGCTCTTGTGGCATTGTAAAAAAATAGGTTGCTTATATATAATTATATTTTTTCTCCTCATAATTATTTTATTTGAAACAATAAAAATATTAGATATCAAATCATATCTTTTTTTCATAATTGGTTTGATAAAAATATACTTTCAGATGATCGTGTTGTCCTTTTCTTATGAACAATTCATGCAAGAATTCTCTTTTCCAGTCCCCCCAGGAAAATATGTCATTGTTTTTGGTGCAATTCCTGATTGTTTTATTCCTTAATCAAGTCTGGCCCTAAAGGTTCCTTAGCCTCTCCAATTTTTGACAACACTAACTTATTTGTTGATCAAAGACTTTTCAATACAATGTCAAAGACATTCGTTTATTTATTAATAGATCTCAGATTTCTTTACCTGCTTGTGTGAGTTTTTGGAATAACATTTTTGGTGATATAGAATGGGAAGAGTTTTGGCTTCTTCGACAAAAAATATTTTTTATCTAAAAAAGTTAAAATTATCCATAATTGCTATCCGTTAAATTACAAATTTGCTAAATTTAATAATAGTATTTCCTCCAATTGCTCTGAAGAAACAATCAATCATTTATTTTGGGATTGTGCATACTGTAAAGTGTTTCTAATTTTTTTTACAAAAATACTTCTGTATAACCCCAAAAATGTATTTTTGGGTTTCTCTTTGAATTTCGACTAATCTTACTGTAAATTTATTGTTATTCCTTGCTAAATTTTACATTCATAAATATAAATTTTCAAACAAAACAACTTATTTTTTTTATTTTCAGGAAAGATTTTGATATATATGTGACCTCTTTAAGAAACTCTAATAATTCTATTGCATGACTCTTTCATGGTGTAAATCCTATAAGCTAATATATTATGCTTTGAATTTATGTATGTGGCCCTCATTGTCTTTTTGTTATTATTTTGTTTTTGTAGTTGTAAGTAATTGTTGTTTACTGCATAATAAAAAAAACACATTACGTTGACGTAGATATTATTGAGAGCATGTACAACATAAACATACTAATTACGAAATTAATTTTATTTTGCAAACTCTCAAAATGTTCCACCTACTGAAATGTTGTCATTAAAGTCTCTAAAATTAATCAAGAACGAAAAAATATTTATATTTTAAAGTATACCCAGTTTACTGGATGTGAACAGTATCGGCGTTGAACATTTATCATATTATTGTTATTGTTTTATCAGCTTTAAAATGATTAAACGATGTGTTTAAAGTAAAGCACTGTGTACAGTGCTGTAATTAAAGAACTATACTTTAAAATAACTTTTATGTAACAGTTCATTACTGTAATGCAGAAATAGCGGGATATAGCAGGAGTAATAGGTCGAGTTCCACTCATTCATACGTCATCAGCAGAGTGGCGCAGCGGAAGCGTGCTGGGCCCATAACCCAGAGGTCGATGGATCGAAACCATCCTCTGCTAAGTGCTATTTTTAACCTTCGAGACGTGTGTTCTTTACTATATGACATATAGTAAAGAACACACGTCTCGAAGTTAAAATATGACAATCTCGTGGTCCTGACGGTTGCATCGCGAAGTCTCTCAAAGAGCGAATATCATAACATCAAATAACTCTGTAAATTAAGCTAATTTAAAGAATAAACAAATGCATAAACCAATGTAGTTTGTATACAGTCGACAAATCCTGCCGACTGACAAATAACTTGTTCAACAGCTGACCACATGAAGCCTAGCAGCCTATTTTATTTGTAAGGTGAAACGCCACTAATATACACCACACTCAAGGAAATAAAATGGACGAGCAAGATATATGAATACAGTAGCTATTAAAGAGTAGGACATGCGAGGAAAGCGCTCTGTAACGCGTCAGCAGAGTGGCGCAGCGGAAGCGTGCTGGGCCCATAACCCAGAGGTCGATGGATCGAAACCATCCTCTGCTAGAAATTTTTCTATGTGAACAGCTGTCAGTGTTTGCTCAAAGCGCATGAAACATACAGTGCCAAGTATTGGACTAGTAATTCAGCTGCTGAGTTGATACTACAAAAGATTGAAGCATTATAATGCTTAATGCATTTCTTCAGTTAAATTGTCTGCAAATTACCTTTATCAGAAGAAAATCAGACACTATGGAAAGTATGGACACTATAACAGCATGAAATGTATCTCAACCACTGATCTATAATAGAGAACTGGATTGCTCATGACGTCATAAAAGTGAAGCCACCGCGCCGCCATATTAGTATTCCCTACTATTCGCATACATTCCATTGAATGAATAGGAGATCATACGATTTCATTGAGAAAACATCACATAACAAGTCAGCGTTTTTATATCTGAAGTCTCACTGTGCATTTTTACAACGCAAACGTCCTAAGCATGTAAACGGTTATTTGTTTATTGTCGGGAATTCCCTCTGCTTAATAAAAATGTACGTTCATAAAGCCTACATTACAGTCATGTACATCAGATAAGCATAAACATCGGGCGTTCAACATATGTTTACAAAAGAAAATGTGCTCATAAATCTGAATAATCACTGTTTATGTCATTTTGTTGAATTTATTCGTACAGTAGGCTAACTGCATGTTTCAACAATACTTTTGTTATTAATTCGTTTATTGTATGTTATATTATTATATATTCATTAATAACATTATTAATTTTGAAGCAGGTAATGATTTGTTCGTTAAATTAATAATTAATTCAACATATATACGCAGCATTTTACTCACATGGAAACAGTAATGTTAGTAAATCATTACAGAATTTGGTGATTTGAAGAGACTGAAATAGATGCTGCTCATTAAAAAAAAACGCACCATACCGCGCTGACTACTTAAAGACATTAAGCTTTATTTCAAAGATTTTAATTTATAGTACAAGAGCAATATTGTACAATCGAAACAATTTCAGGTAGGCTACTAATACCATATACACGGTTTTGTTTATAATTTCCTGCATAATTGGGTACATAAATATATTTTCGTTTTGGTTCAGTTAACTCACCTGTGTCTGCAAGTGCGCGGCTGACACACCCACCTAAACGATTTCAATATATATCGCTTATCCAGCCCGAAAAGACCATAAACATTCCAGATAACATCTTAAGTATAATTTATTTACATACACATATCCTCAAAACTAATTATGTGTGAATGAAACGCTTCAAATCGGGTGATTTTAGGTCAGTGGTTTACATGCGAATTCAATGGCGCACTCTGCCGGTAGGGAATAGTAAGATGGCGGATCGAACACTTCCGGTGGCTTCACTGCCTAACGGCATTTTAGAACGCAATGAGCAATCCAGTCATTATATAGATCAGTGATCTCAACATATATTTGGCACGTAATGCAAACAGCTAATACCATATTAGTGTGTTGGTGAATACAGTGCCTTGAGAAAGTATTCAAATCAGTGCTGTTTTAGTATCATATTGATATATTTGACCCTGGACCACAAAACCAGTCATAAGGGTCAATTTTTTGAAATTGAGATTTATACATCATGTGAAATCTGAATAAATAAGCTTTCCACTGATGTATAGTTTGTTAGGATTGGACAATATTTCGCCTTTAAAGCTGTCCAAATGAAGTTCTTAGCAATGCATATTATTAATCAAGAATTATTTTTTTTATATATTTACAGTAGGAAATTTACAAAATATCTTCACAGAACATGATGTTTAATTAATATCCTAATGATTTTTGGTATAAAAGAAAAATTGATCATTTTGAACAATACAAAGTATTTTTGGCTATTGCTACAAGTATACCTGTGCTACTTAAGACTGATTTTGTGGTCCAGGGTCACATATTATAGTTTCTGTTAATATTTTTAATTAGATTTTCATTTTATATTTCCTGTTATAATTTTAAGTAGTTATAGGCCTATATAGTTTTTTTAATCAAGTTTAAGTTTATAAATGTGATTTACACTCAAATAACACAAAAATAAAGGTGCTTTAAAGGGTTCTTCAGAGCGATTGCCACAGAAGGATCATTTTTGGTTCCATGAAGAACTATTCAGTCAAAGGTTCTTTAAAAAAACATCTCTTACCTTTTATAATCTGAAGAACCTTCTTTCACACAAAGAAGCTTTAGTGAAACAGAAAGGTTCTTCAGATGTTAAAGATTCTTTATGGAACCATTTAAACAACCCTGTTCCTGGAGATCTACCTTCCTGCAGGTTCAGTTTCAACCCTGATCAAACACACCTGTCTGTAATTATCAAGTGATCCTGATTAGCTGGTTCAGTTGTGTTTGATCAGGGTTGGAGCTGAACTCTGCAGGAAGGTAGATCTCCAGGAACAGGTTGTTCAATGGCATCATGAAGCACCTTTATTTTACTTATTTTAGTGCTTCAACATAAACTGAACAAAAATGTTGCTCTGGCAACTAGCTGAAACAAAAAATGTTTAAGCTTTTTATTATTTTATTTCAGGTCAAGTAATGTTTTATGCTTTTAGTTTTAATTACCAAAACCCTCATTCAAAAACAGATGTGTGATAACTTTGCTAATTTATTTATGTAAAGAAAACCTGAATAAAGGGATCTGAGTACTTTTTGAAAGAACAGTGCATATCCTTATTTTGTCAGTGATAACTTTATATAAAATATAACATTTCACAAAAGAGTGTCAGAATCATAGAAATCGTCAGCCATGCAGCTTTCCATTCCAGGCAGACATTACTGCAATGACCTTCAAGTTAGTGGTGCGGTTGAATGGAGTTCAGAGTACAGGAATGAAAAGGCATCCTGTCTTGAAACGGTGCCCAACAGGAAAGACACTCAACTGAACTACCATTATACTGTAGGTGACAATATGTGCTCTGTTATTGTCAATATTGTCTGATATTTATCATTTTTTAGGCTGTCTTTTTGCAAAGTTTGATAAAAAGCTTATTATAACATTTTACATAATAATTTTCATTACTATTTCTCTAAGCTACAAAAGATTATAAAACTTCATGATCTCATATTTAGCCACAGTGTATGAAAGTATAGCTTGATTGTTATGGTAAAATGCCACTGTGATAGTAATGGGTCTCTGGACAAAAACGGATAGACTTTATCATATTTAAGACTAGTGTTGGGGAAAGTTACTTTTAAAAGTAATGCGTTACAATATTGAGTTACTCCCTAAAAAAGTAACTAATTACGTTTCTTAGTTACTTTTTATGAAAAGTAATGCATTACGTTACTTTTGCTTTACTTTTTAAATCTGGGCAGGGCTTGCTTGTTTGTTTTTAATATAAAAACCTCTATTTTTTCACACCAAAAGCCTCAGGCTTATCTTGAGTAATTTTTGCTTATTAGTATGGATGAATTGGATCATCGAAGGTCGGCAGCAAAGACATCGGTTAATAAAATGGGATTAAATACATAAAGGATATTTGTATGATTTAACATTTAATTATTGCAGGTTTGTGTTGAATTTCACAGTTTTTATTCATTTTGAGGAATAGTTTATCTGTTTTTTTAGTGAGTGAGATGAATTAATGCATGTTCACATTTATTCTAGAACTAAAGTAACATCTTACAATTTCTGTTTAAGACAGCAAACCTTTTTAAAACATACAGACAATTTGTGTTTTCACAAATCTTCAGGAACTTGAGATACTGCCTTCCATTCTCTGATTGCGCCAGTAGAGGGAGTGATTGCAACAGGTTTTCTAAAACTTATAAACAATTCTGATAAGTAAACTACTATAGATTTAAGTAAGAGTTTTAAAATTGGGATTATGTGCCTTTCTTAAAAGTATAGATAATAAACAGACAGACATCTGACGCTTGTGTCTTTTCTAAAATCTGCAGCCATTACTGAAGCGCCTGCAGTATATATCCTCCAGTCTGACTTCTAACACTCCTCAACCACATCAAAATACGTCTGACAGCTGCTTATTTATGTTTAGGGTTTAGGTTTATCATCAGTATGGCCATGCCACAAAGAATGCCACATCTATCTGGACACTTAACAGTATTGGTCCCACTTTATGGCCTCAACTACTATGTACTTACATGTATGCAATCATTACAGTCATTTGATATGCACTTATTGTGTAATTCATTTCTGTAATTACATCTATAATTACACTGTTGACCCATCCCTTACACCTAAACCCACCCTTAAACCTACCCATAACCCAACAAACCTGTCCTTAACCTTACCCATATTCCACCTTAAGGGGAGACACTGCAGGTGAATAGGGTAAAAAAAATATCTAATAGTTATCACCCTACTTACTCAGTTGACTGATTACATTGATAATTGTAAAAAAAAAATTATATTACAAGTTTTCTAAAATGTTTGGTTTAAATATGCAAATGAGCCACCATTTAATAAAATATGCGCTAATTTGCATACATTTCTAGTACAAAAATCTAAACACTGGATGAAGTCAGTTTAAAAATTTTGTTTAATTTTTTGACATATTAGAGTCAGATGTTTTTACAGATGGGATTTTGGGTCATTTTGTTACTCCATAATTCAGAAAAATATTGGAACAGACAGGAAACACTATATATATATTTTTTTTTTTTTACCATTTTTGGGGGAAATAAAATGTTGTATAAAATCAAGCAAATTATATATAAACAAATCCCTCTGTAAAACCCTACAGGATATAGACAGGGATAAAAATGTAAAGTTTGGTGTGTGTAAGTGCTACTGAAGTGGAGATTTAACTCATTTTGAGAAAACGGCCTTTAAAAATATGCATTGTAATTGAAATCTATTGACACAAGTAGATAAAGTGCTATAAAAGAAACACTTAACAGTGTCTTCTGGGGGTTTTCTTTCCACTAGTCTGAAAAAAACACTTTATAAAAAAAAATCCCAAAAAGCCCAAAAACTCAAACTTGACAGGTGCATGAAAAAACAGCATTTTTGCCTGTAGTATCTCTCCTTAATAGCAGCAGAATTGTTTTGCAACACAATATAAACCCAATAAGTACATTGCACTTATTTTTTATGTAAATACACACAGCTGGGTAGATTACTTACAAATTGCAATCTGTTACTGATTGCAAATTATGTGACAAAAATTGTGGTTAGTAACGTACTGTAATCCATTACATTACACATTTTAGTAATATAATCAGATTACTTTTAGATTACTTTTGAACTGTCTTGATTTCAGATTGATTTAAATACAATAATCAATGTAACATATTGATATAAAAATATACAAATACAAAAAATAGGAAAATAAATTCCACTTGTTGTTATCAACAACATGAAGTGCATAAAAAATTATATGGCATCAAGGTTTCCCAAAAAGAAAAAAGATATAGAAGATATAAAAAGAATAGAGAAGTTTTTTTTTAAAGAATAGAAATAGAAACAGAGAGTGCTAGAGTTTGACGGTCAAATAAAGACCAGTGTTGGGGGTAACGCATTACAAGTAACGCAAGTTACGCAATAATATTACTTTTATCAAGTAACTAGTAAAGTAATGCATTACTTTTTAATTGACAAGAAAATAGCTGAGTTACTTTTTCCACCATTTATTGATTATAAGCTGTCTCCTGTCTCCATGTAAAGAGAAATTGTAAGATGTTACTTTAGTTCTAGAATAAATGTGAACATGCATTAATTCATCTCACTCACTAAAAAAACAGATGCAGTATTCCTCAAAATGAACAAAAACAGTGAAATTCAACTCAGAATATGATGCAAACCTGCAATAATTAAATATGTTAAATAATACAAATATCCTTTATGTATTTAATCCCATTTTATTAACCGATGTCTTTGCTGCTGACCTTCGATGAATCCAATTCATCCATACTAATAAGCAAAAATTACTCAAGATAATCTAACATTTGTTTTGCTTTGAGTTGACATCTTTTCTTCTGCGGTCTACTGTACAGACGTGAATTTACTTTTCTCTAAACCTGAGACTTTTGGTCTGAAAAGACTTTTACATTTGAAAAAAATAGAACTTTTTATATTAAAAACAAACAAGCAAGCCCTGCACAGATTTAAAAGTAACGCAAAAAATTAATGTTACACATTACTTTCCATAAAAAGTAACGTAAAAAAGTAATGTAACTAGTTACTTTTTTAAAGGAGTAACTCAATATTGTAATGCATTACTTTTAAAAAGTAACTTAAATTTAAAAGATGAAAAATAGGAATTATGGAGAATCGATAAATTATGAATACAATATTACATTTTGTAATCATGTAATCCATAAAAAGTAACTGGTCAACCTCGGTCAACCTCGGTTGTTTTTAAATTGTGCTCTATAAATAAAAATTGTATTGTATTGTATTGTAACTGTAGTCTGATTATGAGTATTTTAAAATGTTAATAATTACAAGTTGCTACTTATTTTTTGGAATCTGATTACGTACAGATTACATTGTAGTAATACATTGTAGTTAAACACCTAATATAAAGTGGGACCACAGTACTTTACATCACACTGCTTCAAACGTGTGATGTAAAGTGTCACCTGTTATGTTAAGACATGTTAAGGAATGTTAGTGTTAATTGATTATTCAACTATAACTGCTGTCTTCAAAGGGGTTGTTTTTAACAATAGTAGTATTTATGCATCTGAAAAAAAAACGCAGACACACGACTTCTGTGATGCATATGAGATTGTATGGGTGGGCTCAACAGCTCTAAAGAACACGCCCAGATATATAAACTACAGTAGGAGAATGAAGAGGTCAGATCACCCAGCCTGAGACCGGCACATCTGCTCTACCTGTGCCGCTATGCGCGCTCAACACAACCTGGATACACCTTGACGGTGGAGCTACATGTGCGGCCAAAGGAAAAGTGTACTAGTTGGAAATCACAGGCTACTTCAAACGGACTTTATTTGCTGATAAACTGATTATTCAAACGGAAAACTCTATTTCAAGATACTTTTGTGTACTTTTGCAAAACGAGTCCATCATGAGCAGAAGAACGCGACGTTGGATATTTCACATTTTCCTTTGTCTCGGAATAATCTACTTGAAAATGGGGTGAGCTGATGGAAAAACTCACAAATGCACAAATGCATTGTACACTATTATTATACCAGAATGTTGTTAGAATAATTAATGCTGCCTGGTGTTTATTCTGCATTAGACGAACTTTGTAAATTGCTCTGGATATCCAGTTGCCCTGCACTCTTAAAAATAAAGGTGCTTTAAGAGGTTCTTCACAGCGATGCCATAGAAGAATCATCTCTTTCTTACCTTTTTATAATCTGAAGAATTCAGATTCTTCAATCTTCAGATGTTAAAGGTTCTTTATGGAACCATTTTGACAAATGGCATCGTGAAGCACCTTTATTTTTAAGGGTGTATTTCACAATAGGATATCATACAGCAATTATTTTGATAAGGATCTAATGCGCACTTCGCGTGGATCTTTGGAAACCTCCAGTGGACAACCACTGGACCCCTCCGTTGCGCGCTGTGCGTCCGGAGGTGTCCGGTGGTGCTCCATGTGCCCGATTATTTTTGGTATCCAATATTTGTTTGATTAGCAACCAAATGTTACATATCTAAACGTTCTTCACTCATCAATTATAGGCGGTTCTCCACTGTGCTGGCGCTTGGAGCGAGCATCATATGCAATAAGATCCCCGGACTGGCGCCCAGGCAGCGGATCATCTGTCAGAGTCGGCCGGACGCGATCATCGTGATCGGACAGGGCGCGCAGATGGGCATCAACGAGTGCCAGTTCCAGTTCAAACACGGCCGCTGGAACTGCTCCGCGCTCGGAGAGAGGACCGTCTTCGGAAAAGAGTTGAAAGTGGGTATGTTGGAAATCTTCTCTCGTATGTCTTAAACAAGAGTTTGGATGAATCTGAAAGAGGGAAGTGTTTCCTGGTCTGGTTACGGATTATATACAGTTTGTTTAGTTTTGGGTAAAACAGTTACCTCCTTTACTAGTCCCAGCTCATAGGCTACGTTATAAAGATCGACCGGTTCAAGATTTCAAGATTTCCGTGGCACATGCCTGAAATGTCTGGCAGATGAGACACATGAGCGTGTTTCTTACCTGAGCTCATACATGAGCATCTCAGAAACTACCCTTACCAAAAAGAAGTGTACTTCAAGTCAGTGTTGGGGACATTTACTTTTAAAAGTAATGCATTACAATATTGAGTTACTCCCTAAAAAGTAACTAATTATGTTACTTAAGTACTTTTTATGGTTATATAAAGTAATGCGTTACGTTACTTTTGCGTTACTTTTAAATCTGTGCAGGGTTTGCTTGTTTGTTTTTAATATAAAAAGTTCTATTTTTCTCAAATGTAAAAGTCTTTTCACACCAAAAGCCTCAGGCTTAGAGAAAAGTAAATTGACGTCTGTACAGTAGACCGCAGAAGAAAAAATGTGAACAGCAATAAAAAAAGGAAAACAAATGTTAGATTATCTTGAGTAATTTTTGCTTATTATTATGGATAATTTGGATAATTGAAGGTTGGCAGCAAAGACATCGGTTAATAAAATGGGATTAAATACATAAAGGATATTTGAATTATTTAACATATTTAATTATTGCAGGTTTGAGTTGAATTTCAGTGTTTTTATTCATTTTGAAGAACACTGTATCTGTTTTTTAGTGAGTGAGATGAATTAATGCATGTTCACATTTATTCTATAACTAAAGTAACATCTTACAATTTCTCTCAACATGGGGACAGGAGAGCTTTAAATCAATAAATTATTTGAAAAATTACTAGTTACTAGTTACTTAAAGTAATATTATTATGTAACTTGTGTTACTTGTAATGCGTTACCCCCAACACTGCTTCAAGTTTATTTTATTAAGTATACATACTAAGTAAGGTTCAAGTATATTTTTAAGTATACTTTATGCAGTAAGTATACAAATATCAGTGTACTAGTAGTGTACTATTTCAATACTCTGGGACTAAATTGGCCTACTTTCTTGTATATAAAAGTATACTTTTAAGTATGACAGTAGTAAACTTTGAGTACACAACTAGTTGACATCTATGTTTTCAGTTTGTACTGCAAGTATACTAAAAGTGAACTTATAGGTATACTGATAGTTTACTAATTAAATACTTTTTATGCATGTTTAGTTGTATAGTCTTAGTAAACTACTAGTTTAGTAGTTTTATACTGCAAGTATACTCGCATGTTACATCATACTTTAAGTATACTACTATGTCCCTATTTAGGTATTAATTATTATATATTTTGTTATATGAATATATGAACATACTGTACAAACCATCAAAAGAAAGAACAGGGTATCTGCTTGTAAACAAAAACATTTTATTCTAGCTTCATGCATTGTTTGTTTATAAACACCTGAATGTGGGTAAGTTTAAATTAATTAATGAAATAAATAAACAACATTTTGAACAGAAAGCTAAAAAAAAGACTATTCGTTAATTAAAACGTAGATGGAGTTGATCAACACCTCAAAGCTTGACAGTCATTATTTCCTCTTCATGGGTCGTCATTTTATTTCATAACGTTACACAGTTGTCCATATCTATGGTTTTGATGCTGTTTTATGTCTGACGATTGTGTTAGATTACATGTGGAAGCATCTGTTGTTTCGGGTTCGTCTTGTGTTTTGGAAAATCTGTTCAGCATATGTGTAATAGCTCAAAAATCAAAGAATAATCAAAACACGGATTCCCAGAGCACAAGTATAGCTCAAATATAATTTTTTCTCAGTATAAGTCAAGTATACTCAAATGTCATTTAAAGTATATTTCTGAGAAGCATATAAAGCACATTTCTGAGAAGTAGACTGAAAGTATACTTTCATATTTTAAGTTTAAAAGAAGTATACATAAGGGTAGTCATTAAAGATGGCAATATCAAAAAAAGCTACATGTTCTTCAGTGGTTCTTAGGTTCAGCAAACAAACCACTTCTAAAAGACAACCATTTTGGAGAACCATCTTGAATTGCTGTATAGGTCTTTGAAGCTGAAACGTCCTTGCAGTTTTATTTTATGTAGCTACTTGAGATCAGTATTGATGTAGATGGTTTTATAAGAACTACACTCTTAAAAATAAAGGTGCTTCACAATGCCATAGAAGAACCTTTTTTGTCTAAATGGTTCCATAAAGAACCTTTAACATCTGAAGAAGCTTTCTGTTTCACAAGAGGTTCTTTGTGGCGAAAGAAAGTTCTTCAGATTATAAAATCTAAGAAAGAGATGGTTCTTTGTGGAACCAAAAAATGGTTCTTCTATGGCATCGCTGTGAAGAACCTTTTAAAGCACCTTTATTTTTAAGAGTGTAAGTAATATAAAGTTATGTGTGGGACTGTGGTTCTCCTCTCATGTAAGGTATAAACCATTTTTGGTTCTTGTTAAAGCTTTATTTTTAAGTTTCAACAAGAAGCCTCTTTTCTGTCTTGTGAGTTTGGTATTAACATTTTTCAATGCATGTATCAGTGTTTGGGTTGGTATTTGCAGCCTGAAGAGTTTTTCCACAGGTGTAAATTACAGAGCATGATAAGATGTCACCTGAGCCAAATGGACTTTAACTTTGCCAGCCCAACCTGCTTAAAAATAAGCCACAGCAAACCACACATGTTTATAAAAGTTCGTCAAAGATCCATCTGAGTAGTTAAATTAATAGAGGAAAATCTGGGTAACAAAATAAAAGTCTGCTGGTGAATATATATGCTTTTATTATTCTGCTTTGAAAGAGTTTCTTGATTCAGGATTTGGAAGGAAAGAATAATAAATTTACAATTTGAGTTAATTGTTAAGCACCTGCCAATTATTCAAATACAACATGTTCGTCAGTGATTTATGGAGAAGGAATGAGTGATAACCTCAGGAAGTAGATCATTCGTTTTTTTGCCTTTAGCTCATTCAATGCAATGTTTATTGTGCCTAATAAAATTTAATAAATGTTCTCTGTTGGTAATACACTCAAAATACTACCTGTGATTATTTACAAAAAGCACACGCTTATTATAATGACTACATAATTGTCTGCACATATCTGTTTTATGAATACATGTGCACTAGTGGTCTGAGAGATTTGGAAATAAATCTGTTTTAAAGTTTCTAACCAGTTTAAGTTATACATTAATGCAGATATTTCATGCTTTATTTAAAGTATTGATTTTTGGCCACCCAAAGCTAAAGCTAACTATTCGAAGCTTGTCTCAGTGGTATGCAGTAATATGATAAAGTCTTGTTGTTTGAAACTGTAATAATTATAGTAATAATTGCTGTTTTACAATATTAGATTTTTTACTGTAGTGTAAATGTAATTGAAATATTTAAAATACATTACAAGAGAAAACAGTTATTTTAAACTGTAATAATAATTACAGTAATATTTAATGTTTTACTGTATATTTTTACTGTAGTGTAATGTAATTAAAATATTTCAAATACATTAAAAAGACGTTATTTTAAACTGAAATAATAATTATTGTAATAATTATTTTACGGTATTATTTTTACTGTAGTGTAATAAATGTAAATTAAATATTTCTTACTGTAGTGTAATAAATATAATTTAAATATTTAAAATACATACCTTTTTAAACTAAATTAACTACAGTAATAATTACTGTTTTACTGTTTTATATTTTTACTGTAGCATAATAAATGTAATTAAAATATTTCAAATACATAAATTTTTCTAAACTAAATTAATTACAGTAATAATTACTGTTTTACTGTATTATATTTTTACTATAGTGTAATAAATGTAATGAAAAATCTTTTGAAAACATTAAAAGGGAAAACAGATATTTTAAATGGAAATAATAATTATTGTAATAATTATTTTACTGTACTATTTTTTACTGTAGTGTGATAAATGTAATTATAAAACGGTTAGTTCCATTCCTCAATTCTGATTGGTCAGCAGCTGTGTTTTATTCACGATACAGCACAGCTACGACCGCTTCACTCAACATTCTGTGTATCATTGAACCTCCTTAGCAACCACCCTTAGCAACGTAAACAAAGCTTTAGCAGTTAGGAACTACTTTTTACAGCGGAAGGCAGTTAATGATTTTACTTTATGAAAACGTACAACTTAATATATATATAAATTAATATATATTTTTGGATTTTAATATTTTTATTGTGTGGTAACCGTTTTATAAAAGCAATAAGGTACTTGAGGCCGTGCTGTATCATGAATAAATCACGGCTGAAGGGGTTGCAGGCACTCCGCTTCGCGTCGTGCCTAACAACGCCCTTCAGCCGTGATTTATTTATGATACAGCACGGCCTCTCGTACCTTATTGCTTAATTAAAATATTTCAAATACATTAAAAAATAACTGTTATTTTAAACTGAAATAATAATTATTGTAATAATTATTTTACTATATATTTTTACTGTTGTGTGATAAATGTAATTAAAATATTTAAAATACATACTTTTTTAAACAAACATAATAAATGTAATTAAAATATTTCAAATACATAAATTTTTCTAAACGAAATTAATTACAGTAATAATTACTGTTTTACTGTATTATATTTTTACTATAGTGTAATAAATGTAATTAAAAATATTTTGAATACATTAAAAGGGAAAACAGATATTTTAAATGGAAATAATAATTATTGTAATAATTATTTTACTGTACTATTTTTTACTGTAGTGTGATAAATGTAATTAAAATATTTAAAATACATTAAAAAACTGTTATTTTAAACTGTAATAAAAATTATAGTAATTACTGTTTAACAGTATTTTTTACTGTAGTGTAATAAATGTAATTTAAATATTTAAAATACATTAAAAAACTTATTTTAAACTGTAATAAAAATTATAGTAATAATTACTGTTTAACAGTATTTTTTACTGTAGTGTAATAAATGTAATTTAAATATTTAAAATACATTAAAAGAGGAAAGTTATTTCAAACTGAAATAATTATAGTAATAATTACTGTTTTACTGTATATTTTTAATGTAGTGTAATAAATGTAAATAAAATATTTCAAATACATATTTAAACTAACTTAATTACAGTAATACTTACTGTTTCACTGTGTGCTATTTTTACTGTAGTGTAATACATTTAATTAAAAATATTTTGAATACATTAAAAGGGAAAACAGATATTTTAAATGGAAATAATAATTATTGTAATAATTATTTTACCGTTTATTTTTTTACTGTAGTGTAATAAATGTAATTTAAATATTTAAAATACATAAAAAGAGAAAAACTGTTATTTTAAACTGAAATTATAATTATTGTAATAATTATTTTACCGTATATTTTTACTGTGAAGTGTAATAAATGTAATTAAAATATTTTAAACACATTAACAAAGAAAACAGTTATTTTAAATGGAAATAATTCGAGTAATAGTTTTACTGCATGTGTAGAGTAATAATTACTGTTTTTTACTGTAATACATGTAATTGAAATATTTAAAATACATTTAAAGAGAAAATAGTTGTTTCAAACTTGAATAATAATAGTAGTAATAATTACTGTTTTACTGTATGTTTTTACTGTAGTGTAATAAATGTAATTTAAATATTTAAAATACATTAAAAGAGAAAATAGTTATTTTAAACTGTAATAATAATTAGAGTAATAATTACTGTTTTACTGTATTTTGCATCAAATAAATCCAACCTAGGTGAGCACAAGGCAGTTGTTAAAGTCTGTGTTTTCCGTCCTCTGTTAACAGGCAGTAAAGAGGCTGCGTTCACTTACGCCATCATCGCTGCAGGAGTGGCTCATGCCATCACCGCCGCCTGCACGCAGGGAAACCTCAGCGACTGCAGCTGCGACAAAGACAAACAGGGATTCCACGGTCATGCCAACGGCTGGAAATGGGGCGGCTGCTCAGCAGACATCCACTACGGCCTAGGCTTCTCCAAAGTCTTTATGGATGCTAGAGAGATCAAACACAGCGCCAGGACACTTATGAATCTGCATAACAACGAAGTAGGACGAAAGGTATGTATCTGATTATACAAGCAAAGGTTTGGCTTTGTATGTTTCCTGTAAATACAAACATGACATGATTCAGTTTTGAGTGCTTGCTTTAAAGGAACAGTTGACCCAAATAGGGATGCACTGAAATGAAAATTCTTGGCCGAAACCGAACAAAATTACACTAGGCCGAAAGGCTGATTACCGAACATGGTTTTTCGTGTTTTTCCTCCATGTATTTTGCCAATTTTTTTCACCATTGCATAAATGAAATAGCCAAAATGTGCTTTTTACAGTTTTGTCTTGATTTTCAAAAAAATAAATAAATAAATAAATTACAAAACAACAATTTAAAAATATTTATTTAACACTGAACTTTTTTAACATTCTATTGGAGCTGGGGAAGGAGAAGGGTTTCAGAGGAACTCTGAAAGCATGCTGCGAAATGCCCAAGTGAATGCTACCAGCCATTTAAACGTAAGGCTGCAAGCTCATTGGTTGCATATGCAACATGAACCAATCAGCTTGTGCCAAGTCATATAACTCTGTGAGCTTGTCAGTTACGTTAACAACCCGTCAGCCTGTGCCATCTAGAGTTTAATGGCAGAACTAGGTATTTCTGTCATGATAACTCTCAGAAAAGTTTAGCATGGTAATGGATATGACAGTGTTAATGTATTTGGTCTTGGTGGAATAGATCTGCTACGCTGCTGCCACTGCTGTAGTTGTTGATTATTGCTGCTGCAAGCAAGTACAGGAATTGCTACTGCCAAGACATATGCTATATGGTGCTGTGAGTATTTAAGACATAAAGCTGCTGCACAAATATCATAAAATAACCTGTAGCAGATCTATACAGGTGGAGCTGGAGAAGGTGGGGGGTTTCAGAGGAACTCTAAAAGCACGCTGCAAAATGCAAGCTGCAAGCTCATTGGTTGCGTATGCAATGTAAACCAAGTCGTATAACTCTGTGATATCAGTTGCGTTAACAACCTGTCAGCCCATCTAGAGTTTATAATCAGAACTATGCATTTTTTGAAAACCCATATGACCTGCTCTTTAAGTTATTATTCACTGAACATCTTCCCATACGTTGCAGCTCAAATCTCATTTTTTATGCATATTCAAGCTTGATGTATCATGTTCAGCTATGAGACGCATGATGTTTGGCCATGCCTCATCATGTCAAGTCTGAAAATGAGCATGTGGGTGAGTTAATGAGCAAATTTTCATTTTTGGGTGAACTATTCCTTTAAGAGGTATTATCTATCAGTGAAGTGATGTTTTGGTTACACTGAACGGATCAAGTGAAAGTCAAGTACAGGGAAGGATTCAGTAACTATGGCACTGCGGTTAGCAGCCGTCAACAATCCGGCACCGAAGCCAAGACTCAACTGGCACAGTGATAATAGGAAGCTTTTAGGGGTAAGAGCAGTATAAGTGCTAGAGTTTGATTACAAATCAGATCAGCTCTAACACACCGAGCTCTGTGCAAAACCACTCCCACTTTCTGCTCAGTTAAATAGACATTGGCTTACACCAGTATCCCCTATCGCTATCTTTGATGGAAATGTTTCATCTTTGATGTTGTGTTTTTGTCTCAACTTTCAATGCTCAAACCGCCAAACATCCCTAAAAGGCTTTTTCACTTTCACCTGCATTTAGAGGACATGCATTTCTGCATATACATTTGTACGTTGTCTTTGATGTGGAATAAGGGAAACAGTCCCTTGGGAAAAAGAATTGTACTGAACTTGTAGTACAACTTGCACTTGTAGTGTATCTTAAAAACATATAATCATAAAGCAGGCACTATATTTCAAGTCTTCTGAAGCTTATGGCGCAGTTTGGACATGATTGTAATCAAAAATTATTGGTGCTTGTACGTCTCAAATGTGATTATTGTCAAATCTGTTGAATACAGTTTGACAGAAATTGCCTTTATCAGTTAAGTAAGTCCCCAAGTAAGACCCCAGCAGGTCTGTCAGCCAAAGAGAGAGCAGAATAATCACTCTTGCTCTCCAGTCAAGTTTAATGAGGGGTAAAGAAGCTTCCATCTTATGTCTGGCTTGTTTCTCGTTTGGTCACAGGGAGTTGATTCATGGCACCAACACTTCTCCTCATTCACCCCGGCCCCCACATGCAGCCAGCAGAAGGAGCCGCGTTTGTACCGTCTTATCTGAGCAGCTAAATTGCCTCTTAGTGAACTGACTAGCCTTACAGGATCATTCTAGCTGCAGGTTTTGTCTCGAGCAAACTAAAAGAGTGCTCTGTTTGACTGTTCCCCTCCCATTCGTAATTCATGCCTAATGTAATGACGTTGGCTCGTGGTGCCCATCTCTGAAGAACAGATAGCAGAAGGTCTTGGTATTTAAGACGATTTTGATTGATGTCATTGGTATGATGTTGAGGAAAATAACATTGGATGCAATGACAATAGTTATTGTACATTTGTTCTTAGAATGTGAATTAATGGGTTGAGCAGATACTTCAGATACTTCAACCAAGTGGTAATCAGTCTTTCTTTTCGGGTTAGACCAAAAATCACCAACAACAGCAGTCTGATTGCTAATACTATTTTTTTTTTTTATGTAAAAATTATAATGTTCCAACCGCTTCATGTTTTCATATTATTGTGCGTTTCTCACCTGCTTTAAATCTGAACAGATTTCAAACACAATTGTTTGTAAATGGTTACAGAGAAAAACTGGTGATCATACACTAAATGACTGAGGATTACACACTAACAGACTGTCAAGTCATTCTGAACTTTACAAGCTCACGCAGAAATGAATGCATTGTTGCTAAAGAAGATACGTAATAAATGAAAACAACCTGTTACTTATAATCAGTGTTTGGAGGTTCTGCATTGCAAGTAACGTGAGTTATGTAATCAGATTACTTTTTTCAAGTAACTATCAAAGTAATGCATTAATTTAATAATATCTCTAACATATTTTTGTTAAAAATTTCTCAGTCCTTTCGCGTCAGCATATTGACGCCAAGGGTTTCTTATTTAAAGCCATGGAGAACCCTGCACGTTGAAAAATGGTGCTAAAGGGGTACTTTTTGTGTCAAAAAGTGCTGCCAAGGGGTCCTGACCAAGTGTCAACATGTGAGAATTTGTTGGTAAAGCATCACCCATTTTACCTTGTCGGAAAAGAGCTCTGTTCACAGTGAGCCTTTTCTCTTTAAATGATAATGACCCACTGCTCACCTCACCCCTCTCTTCCATGGGGCGTCCCAGAACAAGACACCTAACTATATCAGTATGTGGGTTAGAGGTGGTCTTATTCAAATAGCTAGCTGTCTACATTGAAACCGGCTAGAGATTCCAGTTTGCTGAATGACACAGTTGACTCAGACATAACAATCTGGCTGAAAGTTTTCTTTTCAGCTGGCAAACATGGCAGGAACAAAATGCAAAGAAAGCTAAAAAACTGAAAATCTGATGTCTCCTTTAAATTTACATCGAAATATCTGAATAAGTAATGCAAGTTACTTCGTTTTCCCATTTATTTATTGACACCTCTGCTGTTCCCATATTGAGAGAATTTGGGACTGAGAAGCAGAGGCACTTCTTTCAGCCTGAGGTTTATTAAAGGATTACTCCACTTTCAGAATAAACATTTCCTGGTAATTTACTCACCCCCATGTCATACAAGATATTCATCCCTTTTTTTTCAGTCTGAAAGAAATTAAAGTTTTTGAGGAAAACATTGCAAGTCTTTTCTCCATATAGTGGACTTCAGTGGTGATCAGCAGATTGAGGGTTAAAAATGCAGTTTAAATGCAGCTTCAAAGAGCTCTACACGATCCCAGCCGAGCAATAAAGGTCTTATCTAGCGCTACAATCACTAATTTTCTTAAAAACGTAATATTTATACACTTTTTAACCTCAAATGCTCGTCTTGTCTAGCTCTGTGATGCGCATGCGTACTCTGTGTATTCCCGTTCAAGACAGTTAGGGTACGTCAAAAAACTCCCATCTCATTTTATCCTCCAGTTTCAAAATCATCCTGCATCACAGTTTTACCAGTTTTTTTGTAAAAGGTGTTTGACCCTTCTTGCATGTTCACTTTGTAAACACTGGGTCGGTAGTTCTGCAGCGATGTAGAATGATTTAGATGTTGGAGAAGAAAATGAGATGGGAGTTTTTCGACATACCCTAACTATCTTGAACCAGAGTGCACATGCGCAATGCAGAGCTAGACAAGACGAGCATTTGAGGTTAAAAAGTATATAAATTGTATGTTTTTTTAGTAAATAACCAATCGTTTTGCTAGATGAGATCTTTATTTTTCATCTGGGATCGTGTAGAGCCCTTTGAAGCTGTACTGAAACTGCATTTTTAACCTTCTGTCCATCGAGCACCATTGATCCTGGAAAGTTCTCAAAAAAACGTAATTTTCCTTTGCAACTGAAGAAAGAAAAAGAACATCTTGGATGACATGGGGGGTGAATAAATTATGAGTATATTTTTCTTTTGGAAGTGGAATAATCCTTTAATTTTACTTTTGGTGTAGTTACTTAGTTACTGTTTATGGAAAGTAATGCGTTACGTTACTTTTGTGTTACTTTTTAAATCTGGGTAGGGCTTGCTCGTTTGTTTTTAATATAAAAAGTTCTATTTTTGTCAAATGTAAAAGCCTTTTCACACCAAAAGCCTCAGGCTTAGAGAAAAGTAAATTCATGTCTGTACAGTAGACCGCAGAAGAAAAAATGTTAACTCTTTAGCAATAAAAAAAGGAAAACAAATGTTAGATTATCTTGTGTCATTTTTGCTTATTAGTATGGATGAATTGGATCATCAAAGGTCAGCAGCAAAGACATTGGTTAATTAAATGGTATTAAATAAAGGATATTTGTATTATTTAACATTTAATTATTGAAAGTTTGTGTTGAATTTTAGTGTTTTTATTCATTTTGAAGAACACTGTATCTGTTTTTTAGTGAGTGAGATTAATTAATACATGTTCACATTTATCCTAAAACTAAAGTAACATCTTACTCACAATTTCAAACTCACAGGAGAGCTTTTAATCAATAAATGGGGGGAAAAGTAACTGGTGTTACTTATTCGAAAAAGTAACTCAGATATTTTCTTGTTAATTAAAAAGTAATGCGTTACTTTACTAGTTACATACAAAAAATAATATTATTACCTTTATTTATATCTTTTTTTAGACGCGGTTCATTACGTAACTTGCATTACAAAGTAACATAACACATTACTTTCTATAAAGAGTAACTAAGTAGCACAATTAGTTACTTTTTAACAGAGTAACACAGTATAGTAATAAATTATTTTTAAAAGTAACTTTCTACAACACTGCTTATAGTCAGTAGCGGACTATCAAAAAAGTCAGTGCCCATCATACACTACACAATTTTTGGTGAAATTGGTCCAAATGATCAGAATCTGCAGACTGGCTTCTGACCTTCAGGAACTAGTGTTGACTCCTGCAGATTGTGAATCAGGTCAAAAATCTCAATAGTCATGTAGTCTAATCCAGCCTTAAGTTCAAAGCAAAGCTTTCCAGTCTAAAGACTGAATTTTAAACAAAGCATCAACATGAAATGATGTTGCAAGCGCGCATATTTCCTCACAAAGAAGTTTGTGCAATTTGTGAATTTATGGTCAGGAATGAATCATTTGATTAATTAAAGCACTCATTTTTCACTTTCTTGCTCCTGTGTTTGTCCCAGGTCCTGGAAAGGAACATGCGGCTGGAGTGTAAATGTCACGGTGTGTCTGGATCCTGCACCACCAGAACCTGCTGGATGACCCTTCCCAAGTTTCGCGAGCTCGGCTACATCCTCAAAGACAAATACAGCCACGCCATCCACGTGGAGCCGGTCAAAGCCACGCGCCACAAACGACCTACTTTCCTCAAGATCAAAAAGCCGTACTCGTACCGCAAGCCCATGGACACGGATCTGGTGTACATCGAGAAATCGCCCAACTACTGCGAGGCGGATCCCGTGACAGGCAGCGTCGGGACTCAAGGGCGGGTGTGCAATAAGACGCTCCTGCACCATCCCAACGGCTGTGACCTGATGTGCTGCGGCCGAGGATACAACACGCACCAGTATTCGCGCGTGTGGCAGTGCAACTGCAAGTTTTTTTGGTGCTGCTACGTCAAATGCAACACTTGCAGCGAGAGGACAGAGGTGTACACATGCAAATGAGCGATGCTTATGGACCTCCTCTTTGAAAAGGTCTTTTATCCTGACCTTAAAAGAGTACTCTTTCACTTTGTTCTTTTGCACAAGACCTTACTTCAGACAGGCTTCCTTCACTTTGATGGATTGTCAAAGCTTTACTCTGAAGAAAGAACTGCGTGAGAAGGAACGTGGAACTAAAAAGTGTAAATTACAGTACTTTAGATGCCACACAGTTGACCCTGCTCTCTGCGCTAAATCTGCAGGATCCTGAAGCTGTCTGGATTAAAATAAGGCTCTCTCTGCTGTAAAACCCGTAACAATTACCTGCACCTTGATTTTACCAATGGAGCTACTTGGACGCCTTGCAAACATGCAGTGAAGCTTATAGATATTAACAAATACCCCCCTTGTCCAAAAATCCTAAAGGATTCCAATAAGAATTTTGTACAGGATTCTTATTGGAATTTCTATCATATTTTAGAATATGATAAAATATTCTTATAGGACAAGACATATATATTCTGTAGTATCATTCCTATAGGATTTTTTTATGGGATCAAATTGTTCATGGGATGCTTGTTCATGTCTTTATGGGAACTCTTTTTTTATCTAAAGGTGCACTTTTCCACTGTTCTTGTTTTACTACCAAATAGTACTTGCAGTTTGCGGTTTACATCACCCTGATGTAGATGTTGTTCATTGTATGTTGCTTGTCAACAAAATCCTAAAGGATTCTAATAAGAAACGTGTACAGGATTCTTATTGGAATTTCTATCATAGTTTGGAACCGTATCTATAGGATTTCAGAATGCTTGAAATATGCTTTAAAATATAACAGGATGCCATTAAAATCCTGTAGAAATTATCCTACAGGATATTTATGCCTTGTCCTAAAAGAAAATCCTATAAGACAATTTCTAATGGAATCCTTTAGGAACGGTTCCAAAATATGATATAAATTCTAATTGGAATCCTGTAGAGGATTTCTATTGAAATGTCCACTGAGGTGAGTTCAAGTAAACTGCAAGACACTAAACTATTGGTTAGTAATATATACAATAAAAAGTGTACCTTTAGGATTCTTTAAAATGCTTGAAAGATGCTTTAAAATAAAACAGGATCCCATTAAAATCATGTAGAAATTATCCTACAGGATATTTATTTCTTGTCCTATAAGAAAATCCTATAAAACAATTCCTAATGGAATCCTTTAGGAATGGTTCCAAAATATAATAGAAATTCTTTTTGGAATCCTGTAGGATTTGTAGAAGATTCCTATTGGAATTCTTTAGGATTTGTAGAGGATTCCTATTGGAATGCACATTAAGGTTAGTTAAAGTAAACTGCAAGACACTAAACTATTGGTTAGTAATATATACAATAAAAAGCGTATCTTTAGGATTCTTCAAAATTCTTGAAAGATGCTTTAAAATAAAACAGGATCCCATTAAGACAATTCCTAATGGAATCCTTTAGGAACGATTCCAAAATATGATATTCTAATTGGAATCCTGTAGAGGATTCCTATTGGAATCCTTTAGGATTTTTTGACATAAAGGGGTAATAGAGCAAAACAGCATGGTTCCAGAGGTAGAGGACAATCCTTATACTTTTTTTTTTGCTTCAAATCAAAGTTTGCAATGATTCATCTTGAAGCTGACTGGTTCAACTCACGACTTTGATTGCCTTATTGAGGATTTTTAATTGAAAAAAAAAAATCCTGGAACCAAGGTTGCTGAAAATGTGGGCAATCACTGTTGTTAAATTCTTCCAAACTACTGATTTTATTTATTTATAAAAAAAAAATGTTAACTGTAATTCACGAGACACTGGAAAGAATTAACGGATCTGGGTTAATGTTTATGCATTCACTTCTGAATAGCTTTTTTAGTTTACATAATGCATTGTTACATGACAACAAGCAATATTTTTTTTTCGTATGAGAAATTGCCTGTATGCTGCTAGTCTGGAATAATCACATTTGCTGTAATATTAAGAAACTACTGACCACAAAGCTTTTTGTAACTGGTATAGTGATGAATCCAGATATAGAATTACACTGAAAATATTGGTAAGAGAGTATATTTTGTGAAAGAATATTTTTATATGAATGTTTTATTTATACCTTGTCATTTCTGAACACCCGATGTATTGCATTTGCATTATGCAATAATTTTAATTTGTGGGTGACAAAGTTGGAATGTGTATGTTAATTATTAAAATCAAACGTAGATCTCATGCAACCATGGCTATGTTGTTAGTATTGTTTGATAGTTGTAAGTAACACTATTACTAATGCTCTTACTGAGATTTAGTGATTTAGTGAACAAACATATGGTGGATTTTTTAAATTGGGAACTGAACCATATGTGACCATGGACCACAAAACCAGTCATATTTGGCAGAGATATAACTACACGCTTAAAAATAAAGGTTCTTTATTGGCATTGATGGTTCTATGAAGAACCTTGGAATCTTTCAAATGCAGAAAAGGTTCTTTATATTTGAAAAAGGTTCTAATATAAAGGAACTATTCACTAAAAAGGTTCTTTGGGGAACCAATAATGGTTCTTCTATGGCATTACCACAAAAACACCACTGGAGCCTTTATTTTTAAGTGTGTATAAGAAAATCTGAGGGTGCAAAAAAATCTAAATATTGAGAAAATCGCCTTTAAAGTTGTCCAAATGAAGTTCTTAGCAATGCATATTACTAATTAAAAATTAAGTTTTTATATATTTACAGTAGGAAATGTACAAAATATCTTCATGGAACATGATCTTTACTTAATATCCTAATGATTTTTTTGCATAAAATCGATAATTTTGACCCATGCAATGAATTGGCTATTGCTACAAATATATCTGTGATACTTCAGACTGGTTTTGTGGTCCAGAATAGTCGAATGTTGTGTTTGGGCTCATCTGCACTGCACTAAAACACTTAAAATTAAAGTTAAAACACCCTAACGTCGCACAAGTTTTGCACAGACATCACTTACGTTTCCTTCAGAATATGTGTTTTTTGTTAGTAGTGTTAGTGATACTGGCACATTTCGTCTTGCTGAGGAATTCAGGCTAAATAAACATTACACAACAGCAACACCTACAAATGCTTGGTTTTGGACAGTAATTCTGGGCTCCTCATGTAATTGATGAGCGCAGTCAGTGTTATGGTGATGACTTGCTTAAGTGGGCGGAGCTGGAGCTGTCAGGTGATTGATGACTTTGACATTTCTTTCATTCAGACCTTTGCTACTAGTTGCTAAACAACTCCATTGCCTGCTGCGAAATGTCAGTCAGTCACTTAGGTAGTCAGCTCGCCCATTAGCGCTTACATGTGATAGCATTCACATAGCTTTCTTAAAAACACACTCATACACAGAAATTACCACAATTAAGAAGTCACCTTTATTTATAAAGCACCTTTAACAATACAGATTATGTCAAAGCAGCTTTACAGTGTTAAATAGGTAAATAGTGTGTCAATAATGCAAAGGTCAAGAGCAAACACTCAATTTTCAGTTAAAGGCAATTCATCATTGAATTAGAAATATGTGACTCTGGACCACAAAACCAGTCAAAAATACGTTGCATGGGTCAAAATTATTGATTTTCTTTAGGATAGAAAAATCATTAGCATATTAAGCAAAAATCATGTTCCATGAAGATATTTTGTTCATTTTCTAGCGTAAATATATCAAAACTTAATGTTTGATTAGTAATATGCATTGCTAAGAACTTCATTTGGACAACTTTAAAAAACTTTTTTGCTCAGATTGCAGATTTTCAAATAGTTGCATCTCAACCAACTATTGTCCTATTCTAACAAACCATGCATTGATTTAAATCAGCTTTGAGATTATGTATAGATCTTAAGCTTTAAAAAAATTACCCTTATGACTGTTTTTTTGGTCCAGGGTCACATATTAATCATCAAAACTCAAGCTTCTGTTTGTAACTGTGTTGTAGTCAATTGCCAAAGGGTAGTAAAAATTATCACCTAGATCGCAATTAAATTCACAGCTGTGTTTGTACATAAACATCACTTTTTCACTGCCAAAGCAGACACTGTCAAACTTGTGTAATATATTAAAACTTAATCTTAAACCGATGTCATGACCAAAAACCAGTCTGCGGTCTGATATTTCTCAAAATTTCTCAATAAATTAAACCAAAATTGAATGATCTGTCAGTTCTGAGCTTTGCTATCCATATTTATCACTGCAAAAATGCTTTTCTTACTTAGATTTTTTGCTTGTTTCCAGACAAAATATCAAAAAAATTAAATCAGGAAGTATTGTTTTCAGTAAAAACAAGTCAAATTTAAATGCATTTTTGCTTGAAACAAGCAAAATAATCTGCCAATGGGGTAAAAAAAATAATCTTGTTTTTTTGTTTGAAATAAGATTTTTGGCAGATTATTTAGCTTGTTTTAAGCAAAAACTCACTTAATTTTTTGAAAACAAGAAAATAATTTTTACTTGTATAGAAAATCCTTCTTAATTTAAGAATTTTTTAGATATTTTGTCTGGAAACAAGACAACAAATCTAAGTAAGAAAAGCAATTTTGCAGTGCTGGAAGTCAGTTGGCTACATCATGTACAAAAAATGCTTTTCTTACTTAGATTTGTTGTCTTGTTTCCAGCCAAAATATCTAAAAATTCTTAAATCAAGAAGGATTTTCTAGACGAGTAAAAATTATTGTCTTGTTTTCAGACAAGTGAGTTTTTGCTTAAAACAAGCTAAATAATCTGCCAAAAATCTTATTTCAAACAAAAAAGCAAGATTATTTTGCTTACCCCATTGGCAGATTATTTGGCTTGTTTCAAGCAAAAATGCAATTAAATTTGACTTGTTTTTTTCTGAAAACAAAAATAATTTTTTGATATTTTGACTGGAAACAAGAAAAAAATCTAAGTAAGAAAAGCATTTTTGCAGTGATGAATTTGGATAGCAAAGCTCAGAACTGACAGATCATTGAATTTTGGTTGAATTTAATGAGAAATTTTGAGAAATATCAGACCGCAGACTGATTTTTCCAACTCTATGGATACTGACACATCATGATATCGGTTTGAGATTAAGTTTTAATATATTTTAATAGGCCACATATTGAGATTGATTTGGTACATTCTCCAATCATTGGACCGCAGGGACAGACGTCAGAGCTGAACTTTAAACAGACATGCTTTTCCACAATGCTTGGTCTCGCTTTACACAGTCCTCGTTGATTATAATGAACAGTAAATGTTGATCGGACCATTTTTCAGTCAAATTGAGGGTAAAAACCACAAACTATCAGTAGTCCAAAGATAATAATAACAGCAGTAATTGCATGTAGTGAAGAGAGAGAAGAAAAGTGTGTTTTGCACCCGCTGCCTGTCTATAAATCACCCAACACATAATTCCATCAGTCATACGTTTGTTTTTCATCTGGTTGAGACATGCACATGCACCTTAGAGGAGTGCTGCAAATTGCAAAGCAGATTTCCTCTGCTCTTCATACATGTGCAATCCGTACAATAAGTGGAATAGGTGTGTTTCTGACTTCTGCAGGAAATATGGTATGGTAATATCTGACATCCACCGGCAACGCGTCCGCGTCCTCTGTGTTATGGGATACGAACTGTTGTTTTTGACAGCTTCTCTTTGCCTGTAACCTTTCCAAAAGGTTCAAAGCTTCAGAAACCCCACAGGGAACATTACTAGACGCTTAGATTAGACTTGTAAAGTTGCAGCTCTCAGGCAAGCAAAGCTGATATTGTTGAGGAGAAAAAAAAAGCTTCCCCTTTAGGTCTGTATTTCGCAAGACTGTTTGCGATATGGGGAGATGGATTTGTGAGTGAACTTAAGTAACAATTGCCTTTGAAGATCATGCGAGAATTCTTGTTCTGGGATTGGTACAAATCGTGGAGTCCCATATGATACTTTTCATCTTGTGCTGTGTGGTTCGGTGTGGGGTATGGTGGTCCCTCATGCGCCCCTCCAGCTTTAATGCCATCTGAGAAACGATTACTGCAAACTTCACGTGTTTGAAATAACTCCATGTGGAAAACGCAAACAAAAGCCTTTGAGAAATGATCCCATTTTCTCTTTGGGTGTGAATTTCTGACACAAACCCCATGGTTGTGTTCGGGTCAAATTGACCCGGAAAAGATTTTCTTTTTCCTGAAAATACTAGTTAATGTTATCGCATTGGACTCAAACTTCCTGACTTTGGTGTGAGAAACAAATATTCATAATTTCTTATCAATTATTGTAAAAATTATTTATAAAAAATGCTTTTTTCACTCAAAAAAGGAGGTGCCTACTTTCGGAATAAATGAGGCCTTTGATTAATCAGATGCAAATAGAAACACAAAACCAGTCCTAAATGAAAGAAAACAAGTTGACAAAAAGAATGAATCTAACATTTGGTGATAATACAGGTCCCTCTCAAAAAATTAGCATATTGTGATAAAGTTAATTATTTTCTGTAATGTACTGATAAACATTAGACTTTCATATATTTTAGATTCATTACACACAACTGAAGTAGTTCAAGCCTTTTATTGTTTTAATATTGATGATTTTGGCATACAGCTCATGAAAACCCAAAATTCCTATCTCAAAAAATTAGCATATCATGAAAAGGTTCTCTAAACGAGCTATTAACCTAATCATCTGAATCAACTAATTAACTCTAAACACCTGCAAAAGATTCCTGAGGCTTTTAAAAACTCCCAGCCTGGTTCATTACTCAAAACCGCAATCATGGGTAAGACTGCCGACCTGACTGCTGTCCAGAAGGCCATCATTGACACCCTCAAGCAAGAGGGTAAGACACAGAAAGAAATTTCTGAATGAATAGGCTGTTCCCAGAGTGCTGTATCAAGGCACCTCAGTGGGAAGTCTGTGGGAAGGAAAAAGTGTGGCAGAAAACTGTGCACAACGAGAAGAGGTGACCGGACCCTGAGGAAGATTGTGGAGAAGGACCGATTCCAGACCTTGGGGGACCTGCAGTGGACTGAGTCTGGAGTAGAAACATCCAGAGCCACCGTGTACAGGCGCCAGGTCAAGCCACTTTTGAACCAGAAACAGCGGCAGAAGCGCCTGACCTGGGCTACAGAGAAGCAGCACTGGACTGTTGCTCAGTGGTCCAAAGTACTTTTTTCGGATGAAAGCAATTTTGCATGTCATTTGGAAATCAAGGTGCCAGAGTCTGGAGGAAGACTGGAGAGAGGGAAATGCCAAAATGCCTGAAGTCCAGTGTCAAGTAACCACAGTCAGTGATGGTCTGGGGTGCCATGTCAGCTGCTGGTGTTGGTCCACTGTGTTTTATCAAGGGCAGGGTCAATGCAGCTAGCTATCAGGAGATTTTGGAGCACTTCATGCTTCCATCTGCTGAAAAGCTTTATGGAGATGAAGATTTCATTTTTCAGCACGACCTGGCACCTGCTCACAGTGCCAAAACCACTGGTAAATGGTTTACTGATCATGGTATTACTGTGCTCAATTGGCCTGCCAACTCTCCTGACCTGAACCCCATAGAGAATCTGTGGGATATTGTGAAGAGAAAGTTGAGAGACGCAAGACCCAACACTCTGGATGAGCTTAAGGCCGCTATCGAAGCATCCTGGGCCTCCATAACACCTCAGCAGTGCCACAGGCTGATTGCCTCCATGCCACGCCGCATTGAAGCAGTCATTTCTGCAAAAGGATTCCCGACCAAGTATTGAGTGCATAACTGAACATAATTATTTGAAGGTTGACTTTTTTGTATTAAAAACACTTTTCTTTTATTGGTCGGATGAAATATGCTAATTTTTTGGGGTTTTCATGAGCTGTATGCAAAAATCATCAATATTAAAACAATAAAAGGCTTGAACTACTTCAGTTGTGTTTTAATGAATCTAAAATATATGAAAGTCTAATGTTTATCAGTACATTACAGAAAATAATGAACTTTATCACAATATGCAAATTTTTTGAGAAGGACACTAAAGCAGACACAGTTTTCATATTTGTTCATATTTGATTGAGTACACTGTGAAAAAATTGCAATTTTGTACAAAATTAAAACATTTAAAAGCAAACTTCCTGATTAAACACTAAGGCACACCAGTGTGAGAAACAGTGCACATTTGGGAGCAGCTGTGGCCTAATGGTTAGAGAGTCGGACTTGTAACCCAAAGGTTGCAGGTTCGAGTCTCAGGTCCAGCAGGGATTGTAGGCGGGGGGAGTGAATGTACAGCACTCTCTCCACTCTCAATACCTCGGTGCCTCCCTTGAGCAAGGCACCGATCCCCCAACTGCTCCCCGGGCGCCGCAGCAATGGCTGCCCACTGCTCCGGGTGTGTGTGTTCACTACTGTGTGTGTGCACTTGGATGGGTTAAATGCAGAGCACAAATTCCTAGTATGGGTCACCATACTTGGCCTCACTTCCTTTTTTTTGTATTATTTTTTGTTTAATATTGTGAAAATTATTAGAAAAAAGTGGAGGAGTGGAGATGAAGCAGGAGAACCGGATTAAATTAATATAAACAGTTTATTTAAACAAAACACTGAAACTAAATACAAACAAACAAAAACCGGGAGCAAGCAATGAACGCATGTAACAATACATCGACGGACACTGGGGAGTGAGCAGACACAGACTTTATACACAGAAACATGGGCGTGGTCACAAACAAGATAACGAGATGACGAGGGGGAAATACAAATATGGGCAAGACTAAACCAAAAGGACTAAACCAAAAGGGGGAGAACAAGGACTAAACCAAGTGAACTAGAAACATGGGGGGAAAACACTTGGAAAACATGACAGAACAGGACAAAACACAGACATATTCCTGACATTACCCCCCCCCCGAAGGCGCGTCTCGCGCCTAATAACATCCAAAGGGGAGGGAGGGTGGGTGCCCTGGAGACCGCTAGGTAGGGACACAGAGGACACAGGATACAGAGGTGGTCTCCAGGGCGGATCAGGGAGCTCAGGTGGCCATGGCGTGTCAGGAAGCTCAGGGGGCCATGGCCGGATAAACAGTCCAGGAGGCCATGGTAGATCTGGGGGCTCAGGAAGCCATGGCCGAGTAAACAGTCCAGGAGGCCATGGCGGATCTGGGGGCTCAGGAAGCCATGGCCGAGTAAACGGTTCAGGAGGCCATGGCCGGGTTAACAGTTCAGGAGGCCATGGCCGGGTTAACAGTCCAGGTGGCCATGGCGGATCTGGGGGCTCAGGAAGCCATGGCCGAGTAAACAGTTCAGGAGGCCATGGCCGGGTTAACAGTCCAGGTGGCCAAGGCGGATCTGGGGGCTCAGGAAGCCATGGCCGAGTAAACAGTCCAGGTGGCCATGGCGGATCTGGGGGCTCAGGAAGCCATGGCCGAGTAAACAGTCCAGGTGGCCATGGCCGGGTAAACAGTCCAGGTTGCCATGGCCGGATCAACAGTCCAGGTGGCCATGGCTGATCAGGGGAGTAGCCCCCCCCCCAAAATTTTCTTGGGGGAACCTAGGGTATAGTCCACCCAGGAGAGCACGGAGGGGCGCGCAGGAGAGAGCTCCGGCTCTGGACGGCGCGCAGGAGAGAGCTCCGGCTCTGGACGGCGCGCAGGAGAGAGCTCCGGCTCTGGAGGGCGCGCTGGCTCTTGAGGAGCGGGCTCTGGACGGCGCTCTTGAGGAGCGGGCTCTGGACGGCGCTCTTGAGGAGCGGGCTCTGGACGGCTGGACGACCCCAGCGGAGATTCAGGAGGGCTGGGCGTCTCCAGCGGAGACTCTGAAGGAGCAAGCTCTGGGCGAGCGGTCACTGGAGGACGCTCTGGCGGCGCGGTCACTGGAGGGCGCTCTGGCGGCGCGGTCACTGGAGGGCGCTCTGGCGGCGCGGTCACTGGAGGGCGCTCTGGCGGCGCGGTCACTGGAGGGCTGGGCGGAACCAGCGAAGACTCTGGGAGACTGGGCGGAACCAGCGGAGATTCTGACTTGACGGTAGCCATCTTGGGTGCAGATTCAGGCTTGGTGGCCATCTTGGCCGGGGACTCAGGCTTGGCGGCCATCTTGGCCAGGGACTCAGGAACAACGGCCATCTTGGCCAGGGATTCAGACTTGGCGGCCATCTTGGCCAGGGATTCAGGCTTGGCGGCCATCTTGGCCAGGGAGTCAGGAACAACGGCCATCTTGGCCAGGGATTCAGGCTTGGCGGCCATCTTGGCAAATTTTGACTTTGAAGAAGAAAATGAGACAGGAGTTTTTTGACATACCCTAACATAAACCGTAGTGAACCTGAAAAAAACAGTTCACGCAGACTTAAACAAGATGAGCGTTTGAGGTTAAAAAGTATATAGTATATTTGTTTTAAAAATGACCCTTCTTCATCAATTCAAGCTCCATTTAAGATACATTTTGGAAGTTCAAACTTGCAGGTGTTACGGTGGCGTGCTGGACGAACGAGACATGAGACGAGATACAAAACAAACAATATATTTAATATAAATCTTCAAGATGAAACAGGCAGGAACAGGCAGGAACACAGAGAACTTCCACACACGTTGTGATAACATTAAGGACCGACAAGAGACTGAAAACAAAGACTGACTTATAAAGGGTGATTACTGATTAGGCACAGGTGACGGGGATGACGCTAACGAGGGTTAAACCAAAGTACACAGATCAACAGGGGGAGACAACGGGAGAAACCAATGACAAACTGACAGAACTGTGACATTACGCCCCTCCGAATAGGCGCGTCCTCGCGCCGTAGAAAACAAAAAACAGAACAGACAAGAGGGGCGGAAAACCAGAAAAGTAAAGTCCATAATGGAGGAGGCTTTGGCGGAGGATGCAACCCCAGGAGGGGGACCAAAACAAAAGTCCAAGTGGCCGACACGACTGTCCAAGGGGGCGACGATGGTGGGAGGAGCTAGGTAGGACACAGGAGGGACCCGGAGCAGGAGAGGTTGAGCCAGACCCAGAGTGCAGCTGTGATGTCGACCCATGGTGGAGCCGACGGAGGGAGGAGCCATGGTGGAGGAGAGGCTGACGACTCCAGGGGGCCGACCGACAGAGGCGGAGCAGCTGGCAGAGGAGCCCGAGGCAGAGATGGAGAGCCGAAGATCCAGGGCGACACCGTGGATCTGGAGGGCCAAGGTGGAACTGTAGGCTCTGGCGACCGAGGCGGAGGCGGAGTTCCGGAGGTCCGCGGCGGAGCCGGAGCGACAGAGGATGGAGGCTCTGCCGGAGGGAGGGAGGAGTCTGTAGGAGCCGGTGGGACGGCGTGATGAGGCACAGCCGGAGGAGCAGAGTCCTGAGGTGACGAAGGGACGACGACTGACCAGGGTGGAGCCGGGGGAGACGATGGAGCCTGGTGGAGCTGGTGGACCGACGGGCAACGGTGGAGATGAGGGCGTTGAGAGCCGTGGTGGAGCCGCAGGGTTGGAGGGCCGAGGCGGAGTTCTGGACTCTGAGGCTGGAGGCGGAGCTGAGGGATCCTCCAGCCCGGACGCCGATGGAAACTGGCAGACCCGCGGCGAGCCCACTGCACAGGTGGTGGGCTGAGGGTGAGCAGAGGGGCTGTCAGGGGACAGCGGTGGCCATTCATACGGAGACATAGGCAGAAGAGGGGGGGGGGGGGACAGGGGGGGGGACAGGCAGATTGATCATGACAGATCGATAATTCGGTATTGAAGTCTATTAAATCACCAGAATTATCGTCCATACCTTCAGAACAGAAGTCAATTAAGTCCCCAGAGTTATTGTCCATCTCACCCTCAGCGGTGGTGCAGTGGGCAGGGCTCTCCATAGCCCTCACTTGCTCCACATCCACCATCGCGGATGTAGTGGCCGGCTCTCGCACCTGGTCGGATGTACAGGACTCTGGCTCTGTCGCTCGGGGATCAGGTTCCTCCTCCGCGGTGGGCTCGGGCTCACGCTCCGCTTGTCGGGGCGATGGTGGGCTGGGCTCTGGGTCTTGAGTGGGGCTGACGTCCTCCTCGACGATGCCGATAGTCCAAGAAGATTCACAGGACGCCAGCACCGACACGATGTAATCGGCGATGTCCTCTCGAGGGTCCTCCCCGGACAGCTGCGCTTTGGTGGCAATGTTTAGTCCAGCACGGTAAAACGTGCACAGGCAGCTGTCCGGGTAGTGTGTGAGTGGTATGAGTTGCACAAAGTCTCTGGTGTGGTCCTCGAGAGAACGGTTCCCTTGCTCCAGGAGAATAATGAGAACGGCAGGGTTATCCATAAAGAAAACAACAAAACAAACACTGAGTGTTACGACTCCCTAATTTTGGCATCTAGGGTTTTGGGAGGTAACATTTAAATAGATAAAAAAGAACAATCAAGCTCAGTACTTTTCTCTGCTTTGGAAGTGTGGATGTGTGTAACTAATAAAGAACAGACAGAGACAATCGGATTCAGACTTTACGTTTAGTGAGATTCTCTGTTATACACTTACATAGCTCTCAATAAGAATAATATCAATTAATCATATAAACAATAAACCCAAGATACCTTCAAGAAATCCAACGATAATCTATTTACAAATTATATACAAGTGAAAGACAACAAAAGTGAGGGACAAGAGCGGTGCTAAAAGAAAGAAAATAATAAAACATAAATCCTCTAACTAGCCCCAAATCAAGACTAAACTAAACAAAAGAAATGAAAGAAAATAACATCTTCAGCGTAAAACGCCACTGACTACTCTGACTCACAAACATAAATACAAAGATGGGCATCCGCTCGATAACTAGTGTGTCTAGACAACTTTACCCTGCGTGTAGTAAGATGTAAGTCACGTGACATGCTGAGCTGGTCCCATCACCATGTGTCGAGGTAGGACTGAGAGTCGAGTCACAGCGCAAACGCGTCCAAATGGATAATCAAAACAAGAGTAAAGTTTAACAAGAGCAAACTCAAACACACGATAATTCAAATTCAGCAGAAATAACAAAACGAGAGCAAGACAAGCAAACGTGGGAGAGCAAACAAATGAAAAGCAATCGCTCCCCCGATCTCACGTCACATCCGCGTCTTTATACGCGCCCATTGACGTCTGATTGGTCCTTCAGGTGTTACTCAGGATTGATGATTGACAACAGCGCGATCCAACCACAGGCTCTGTGAGATAATAGAGAGAGAGAAAAAGAAAAAAAACCCTCTCCCCGAACAATAAGAGACATAACACTGAGAAAAACGAAAAAACAAAACGCAGGGGAAAATGCCGTGAACTGTTTTGGTCGGTCCTTCTGTTATGGTGGCGTGCTGGACGAACGAGACGTGAGACGAGATACAAAACAAACAATATATTTATTATAAATCTTCAAGATGAAACAGGCAGGAACACAGAGAACTTCCACACACGTTGTGATAACATTAAGGACAGACAAGAGACTGAAAACAAAGACTGACTTATAAAGGGTGATTACTGATTAGACACAGGTGACGGGGATGACGCCCTAGAGGGTTAAACCAAAGTACACAGATCAACAGGGGGAGACAACGGGAGAAACCAATGACATAAACTGACAGAATTGTGACAGCAGGCACCATTGAAATCCATTATATGGAGAGAAATCCTGAAATGTTTTCCTCAAGAAACATAATTTCTCATTGACTGAAGAAAGAAAGATATAAACATCTTGGATGACAAGGGAGTGAGTAAATTATCTGTAATTTTTTTGTTCTGGAAGTGGACTTCTCCTTTAAGTCAAAAATATAATTGGGATTGCATCAATAAAAATCTTTTATTAAGTACCTGATGAGGCGGAAGAGCTGCAAATCTCCACTTTTTACAGTTTGTAAAAGCCGCTCTCTGCATCTTAATGAATAGATATCTTTATAAAGCAAATAACTGCTGATCTGCAGCTAGCGTATTAGTGCTGGCAAATGGTGATGAATCGTCCTCTTTGAAGCTGCTGTATGTCTTTCATGTCCTCTGGCTTAATGACCACATGTGCAGATCAACAGTGTTGTGACAACAGCAGCACGTCTTAGTCCAGATTACTGTTGTTGAATTAAAGACATGTTTACTGTGTCAACACTGCCTTAATATACAGGAAAAAATGGACTGTCTTGTTGGACTTTTTGTCTCACAAACATGATTCAAGCTAAGAATACAACTGGTAGCACTGATTGCATTTACAGCTACTATGACAAATAAATACTGTGAACTACCAAGAAAATAATAACAGATTGTTTTAAATTTGCTCTGCATATTGGATTGCTAATGGAAATTCTGGCATAAATTAGTTTTAAAGGATCTTAATGGGATTAAAATGAACATCTATTAAAAATCAAGATCGATCATATGGCAGGACTCTTCCAGTCTGTTCTGTCCAGTGTACATTTTAGCTCCAATCCTGAACAACCTTAGTAAGGTCTTTTGATTAATAATAGTCGCAAATAGGAGCACTACTTATTTCCATCATTAGGTTGGCTTGAGAAAGACAATTTACTGAAATGCTATTTAAACTTAGTTAATATTGTTCTTCTGAGACTAAAAATTCTGACTGCTGCTCCTTCTAGAGATTTAACTCTACAAACTCCAAACTCAAGCCAGATCTTCAGACTGATCTGACTTCTGTTGCTGTATCTTTTCTAACTGATCCGACTTAAGGTTTTCCTAAAAATGACGATTAAAACCGGGAAAAATCCCATAGACTTACATTGACTAATGTTCAAATGAGCCACTTACCTATCCAAGCCTAGCAACTAGAATCATGTTAGTAATCATGCTAGAAACATGTTAACAACATGTTAATTATGCTAAAAAACATGCTAGTAACTTGCTAATAATGCTAACAACATGCTACTAATGTTAACATAATGCTAGCAACATGCTAATCATGTTAGAAACATGTTAACAACATGCTAATTATGCTAGAAACATGCTAGTAACTTGCTAATCATGCTAACAACATGCTACTAATGGTAACATAATGCTAGCAACATGCTAATCATGCTAGTAATATGCTAATAACTTGCTAATCATGCTAGAAGCATGTTAACAATGCTAGAAACATGCTAACAACATGCTAATTAGGTTAGAAATATCTTAACATGGTAACAACATGTTAATCATGCTAGAAACATGCTAGTAACTTCCTAATCATGCTAACAACATGCTACAAATGCTAACATAATGCTAGCAACATGTTAATCATGCTAGTAACATGCTAATAACTTGATAATCATGCTAGAAACATGTTAACAATGCTAACAACATACTAACGACATGCTAATTAGGTTAGAAACATGTTAACAACTTTTTCCAACTTAAAGGTTTTTTTTTGGGGGGGGGGTATTTTATTTTTACTTTTGAACTGTTATATAAACAAAAGGAAAAACAAAAAAAACAAAAATCTTACACAACTTGTTACACAAGACAAGACAGAGAAAAATCAAAACATCAAAAACTAAACAATACAGTACAATGTGATATACAGGATATTGTAAATATTAAAGTATAAAACCTCACTCAAAAAGAGAATCCATCCAGTCTATTGAATTTTCTTCCATATAGCGGAAAAAGGGTTGCCAAATTTTATGAAATACTTTACTTTTCTTAACCAGTATGTTAATTTTTCCAATGGTACACAGTTATTAACCTCAGATAACCATAGATTTATGGGAATAACAGTATCAGATTTCCACTTAATTGCGATGCACTTCTTAGCAATTATTAGCAAAATTTCTGTGAGTCTTATGGCATAATCTTGCGTAATATTGGAGTTGGTGTAATTACCCAATAAACATACTTTTGGGTCTGGTGGAAAACTGACTCAACCTAAAGTTTGTCTTGCCAAATTTTTTATCCAGTTTCCAATGCTGTAAAACTGAGAAGGTATTTAATATATTTAGTTCAGATATACATATCCAAATGATTGCTGCGGTATACCATAATTTAACCAGAAATATCTGATTTAAATAAACATGAATGTTTTTGAATCATTAGATCATTAGATGTTTTTTTTTTTTTATTTGCATACACTCTTAAAAATAAATGTTATCTATTGGCATCAATGGTTCTATGAAGAACCTTGAACATCAATGGAACCTTTCAAATGCAGAAAAGGTTCTTTAAAGTCAAAAAAGGATTTTAAAATGTTCTTCAAAATGGTTATTTTAAGAACTTTTTACTGAAAGGTTCTTTGGGGAAACAAAAATGGATCTTCTATGGCATCACTGCAAAAACACCCTTTTGGAAACTTTATTTTTAAGAGCGTATATATGATCTCTATTAAAAATGACCTGATGGTAAATATTGCTTAAAAGCGTGTTTTACCAATGCTTCATTTTAGAGATGTTATAGTATTGTGACAAACTGAATTAAGTAAAAAATTATCTGTGTTGGAATTAAACTGCAGGAGTGAAGCTGAAGATCCTGGTCCTTCAACACAACTCTGAAAAACTGCAATTCTAAAAAAGAAAATGCAATTACACTCCATTTAGTAGGGTGTAATTTTAGAGGATTCTTTTTTAATCCTGAGAAATCCTGCAGGACTGGTTCCAAATTATGATTATGAAATTCCAATAGAAATCCTGCACATTCCATTTGTGCATTACAGGATACATTTGTAGATGGTCATTTTAAAGGATACCCATCATCCTCACTGATGATTTTAAGTATTAGTTGTGCTGACAGCTTAGCAGAACAGGTGGACAATCATTCGCAAATCGATGTAAAATGCATATGTAACAGTTTTTTTTAGGCAATCTGTGTGTTCTAGTTTGCACTATAAACTGAATGTTTACACATTCCCTCCCCAGTCTCTCTCTCTCTCTCTCTCTCTTTTGTTTGAAGTAAATGTACATTGGAGTTAGAGGAAAGATTGATGTCATAATGACTGTGATGGCATGCTTTAGTCATTTAAACTGGCAGTATCATCTCAAATTATTTCATGGCTTTCTGCAATGATACATTCAGAGCAGGTCCAGACAGGAGCGGAGATGTAGGAGTGAAGGCTGCGAGAGACAGCAGAGGCTGTGTGTTTCAGTGCCTGGAGGACATGCCTCACTCTCTCTCTGTGTGTTCATGCCGTTCTTCAAGAGGAGCTCGCTGTAAAAAACATCTGCATATATGATCCTTGCTGTAACTCTTGTCAGCTGCATTGAATTGAATTTTAAACGTGCTCTATAAGTGATAGTGAGGATTCAGTATTTGCCAAATAAACATATGAGTGATCTTAGTTTCCTTTTCATCATGAAAAAGTTGTGATGAGACAAAAGTAGCTACATATTATTTTAATATTTATATCTTCTCATGGGACAATACTATAGAAATGAAACTTGGATGTCTAGCTTGTATAGCAGTATACATTTACTGTACTCTGAAAATAACTCAACATACAGCCATTATTGTCAAAACAGCTGGCAACAAAAGTGAACTTGTCCAAAGTGTCAATATATTGTGTTAGCATCATTGTTATCTGGCACTGCCTTAATCATCCTGTGTATGTAATTGACCAGAGCTGCAGGTTGTTGCTGAGATACTCACGGAGCTGCTGGACGTTAGACACATGGTGCTTCTCCACCTTACGCTTGAGGATGCCCCACAGGTGCTTAATAGGGTTCAGGTTTGGAGACATACTTGGCCACCCCATCACCTTCATCTTCAGCTTCAGCTTCCTCAGCAAGGCAGTTGTCATCTTGGTGGTGTGTTTGGGATCATTATCATGTTGGAAAACTGCCGTTCGGCCTAGTTTCTGAGGGAAGGCATCATGTGCTATTTCAGAATGTACAGTACATAATGGAATTCATGTTTCCCTCAATGAACTGCAGCTCCCCAGAACCAGCAGCACTCATGCAGCCCCAGACCATGATGCTACCACCAGCATGATTGACTGTAGACAAGACACAATTTTCTTGGTACTCCTCACCAGGGCATCGACACACATACTGGACACCATCTGAGCCAAACAAGTTTATCTTATAGTCTCATCAGACCACAGGATATGGTTCCAGTAATTCATGCTCTTGGTTGTCTTCAGCAAACTGTTTGTGGGCTTTTTTGTGAGCCAGCTTCAGATAAGGCTTCCTTCTGGGACGACGCCTATGCAAACCGACTTGTTGCAGTGTGCGGCGTATGGTCTGAGCACTGACAAGCTGACCTTCTACTTCTGCAACCTTTAAAGCAATGCTTGAGCACTGACAAGCTGACCTTCTACTTCTGCAACCTTTAAAGCAATGCTTGCAGCACTCATGCATCTGTTTATTGAAGCCAGGTTCTGCACCTGATGCACAGAACGAGTGCTTAACTTCATTGATCGACCCTTGCAAAGCCTGTTCCTGAGTGGAACCCATCTTTGAAAACATCTGTATGACCCTGTAGAGTAACTCTGACCAATGTAGAGTAATTCTGACCACTGTAGTGTAACTCTGACCACTGTAGAGTAACTCTGACCACTGTAGAGTAACTCTGACCAATGTAGAGTAACTCTGACCACTGTAGTGTAACTCTGACCACTGTAGAGTAACTCTGACCACTGTAGTGTAACTCTGACCACTGTAGTGTAACTCTGACCACTGTAGAGTAACTCTGACCACTGTAGAGTTACTCTGACCACTGTAGTGTAACTCAGACCACTGTAGAGTAACTCTGACCACTGTAGTGTAACTCAGACCACTGTAGAGTAACTCTGACCACTGTAGTGTAACTCTGACCACTGTAGTGTAACTCTGACCACTGTAGAGTAACTCTGACCACTGTAGTGTAACTCTGATCACTGTAGAGTAACTCTGACCACTGTAGTGTAACTCTGACCACTGTAGAGTTACTCTGACCACTGTAGTGTAACTCAGACCACTGTAGAGTAACTCTGACCACTGTAGTGTAACTCTGACCACTGTAGTGTAACTCTGACCACTGTAGAGTAACTCTGATCACTGTAGTGTAACTCTGACCACTGTAGTGTAACTCTGACCACTGTAGTGTAACTCTGACCACTGTAGAGTTACTCTGACCACTGTAGTGTAACTCTGACCACTGTAGAGTAACTCTGACCACTGTAGTGTAACTCAGACCACTGTAGAGTAACTCTGACCACTGTAGAGTAACTCTGACCACTGTAGTGTAACTCTGATCACTGTAGAGTAACTCTGACCACTGTAGTGTAACTCTGACCACTGTAGTGTAACTCTGACCACTGTAGAGTAACTCTGACCACTGTAGAGTTACTCTGACCACTGTAGTGTAACTCAGACCACTGTAGAGTAACTCTGACCACTGTAGTGTAACTCAGACCACTGTAGAGTAACTCTGACCACTGTAGTGTAACTCTGACCACTGTAGTGTAACTCTGACCACTGTAGAGTAACTCTGACCACTGTAGTGTAACTCAGTTTCAGGGTGTTACTGAACCTCTAATAGCCATCTTTGTGGAGAGCAACAATTCTAATTCTCAAATCCTCCGAGAGTTGTTTGCCATGAGATGCCATGTTGAACATCCAGTGGTCAGTATGAGAGAATTGTACTTAAAGCTAATTTTAACTGCTCTAATACAAGATACACAAGTTTGTATGGTCCTGTCAAGCAGACAAACACATAAACATGATGAATAGGACGCATGGCTTTGCATGGTTAAACAACACACTGCTGTTATCACTTAGGGTGTACTCACTTTTGTTGCCAGCTATTTTGACAATAATGGCTGTATGTTGAGTTATTTTCAGAGGACAGTAAATCTATACTGCTATACAAGCTGCACATTGACTACTCTAAAATATATCCAAGTGTCATTTCTATAGTATTGTCCCTTGAGAACATATACTAAAATGGTTTACTTACTTATCTTTACTAATAATTTTGGCATAAAAGTAAAATGTATAATTTTGACCCATACAATGTATTGTTGGCTATTGCCACACATATACCCTTGCTACTAAAGACTTTGTTGGTTTTGTGGTCTAGGGCCACATATATAGACCTGTATGATAGTACAGTTTACATTTTAGATGATATAAATAATCATAGTATTGCTTTATAAAGTCAGAACAGGCTGTAGGTTTATGACGAGTTTAGTGGAGATTTAGCAAAAGCTTTGACCCAGTTAGAAGTTTCAAAGAAAACACTAATAAAGCATGATCAACAGATGAGTGTAGAAAGTGTAAAACATGATTTAAGTGAGATATAAGAGTTCAAAACCTCTGTTCAGAGACTATATACACTAAAATGTGTTTGAGGTGAAGTAAATAATAAAGAAAAACAAATGTAATTTCTACATTAAATAATTGAGTTCAGGCAAAAATAAAAAAAAGTAAATATAATATTAGTTCTTATATAGTAGTTCTTTAAATAGTATAATATTATAAAATTAATATATAATTAATGACTAATATGATTTTTTCCACTTTCACTGATGTGGATTTTTGAACCAGCATTTGTTCTATTCATAGATATCAAACATTCATTAATTTTCAGAATTGTAACCCTTTAAATGCTGGTTTGTTTACATAATGCAACAGGTGTTTTTTATGAAAAAATGAAAAGTAGTGGTTAATTTCATATACTAAATGCTAAGCAGAATATTTTTCTTTGCTTATTAGATTCTTGGGTGTGTCAATAAAGAACAACAACATTAATTTTGAGGCATTTATATTTTTTTATGTAGTGTTAGATTTTTAAAAACATTTAAAAGCCAAATTTGAAAAAATGGCACAATCTAGTAAAAAATGGTAAAAATGTAAAATTTAAAGCCTTGCCGACAGAATGAATGCCTATTAGCAAATATTGCATCATTTTATAGTCAAATGGCCCTGGGTTAAAAAATTGCAGTTTTAATGGGTTTCAATGTGGACTTTTTGTCCTTAAGGCCCTGAGTGTGAGTATTTTTTGTACGGAGGGTAAAATAATTCTTTTGTGAGGGTGAAATATGAAAATTTCAATAAAAATAAACACCCGAGCCAAAATTGATGCAGTTGGCATTAACACAGGCACACTTATAACAAAAAAACAAAGCTGAAATGGACAAAAATGTCCATAAGGTCACACAAGGGTTAAATTTTACTTTTAAATGTGCATGCAAAAACTTGCCAAATAAAAATTAAGTAATTTTTTTTTTTCAGCGTATATGACCTCTATTGGCAAGAGTTCAGAGTAAGGCCAAAAGGTCATGCTCAGTGTCATAGCAGCACTGCTAAACAATAGAAATGTTAATGAGCCAAATTTGATGTGACAAAAGACCTAATGGAAAGAAGAGAAAAGCCTTTGTGTCTGACCAAAAAGACAGAAACCCTGGTGATACAGCATTGATGAATATTAACCTGAACTCACAGACAGCCTGTTGCACACTAACTAACTCCCTAAATGCTCAAGTTAGTGAGCTGGTTGTGCTGTACAACAGTGTCCAAAGGCAGAGACAGACAGAGACGAATGTGCTTGCGGAGGGTATTGTCTTGTGCTGTGCTCTTTCAGGGTTTCTCCAGGCTCACAGAAGCCATCTCTTCCATGTGTCAGTGGTTTTAGCCAGTCACTGAATGTGGGAAGGTGTCAAAGGAATCTTTTCAGGCTGCGTCTCGGAGGGGAAAGTGAACACCGGCTCTGCTGTCTTCCATTGTTGAGGCTGTCTAGGGAAAAGAAAGTAGCACACTGGCATTCTGTGCTGTAACAGGTGTCATAACCCGTCTTTGTAAATGAGAGGCCGAATCTACTGTTACATTAAAGACAGAAGAATCCAGAAAGCCGGTGAGGACAGGGAGGAGTCCGGCAGCATCTGAATGGAGCTGCTGCAAAGAGATGTGTATGGTGCCATAAAGACATTAATTAGGCACAGGTGTCTCCTATAGAGGATCCAACTGAAACATTAGCAGACCATTGTCTTTTTCAGGCCTTTGTCTGAAGGGACACGAGACACTAATGCTGGGCTGGCAGAACTATTGGACTTTATGGCCTTATTCAGCTTTCAACAGAATACAGATCTTTAATGACTCACTTAATGTTTTCCTTGAATGCAAATGCAAATGTCATATAAATCAGAAAAGTACAATGGAATATCCCATTAAAAAAAAATCAATGTATGAACATTTTTAAAATTCTGTATTATGTTCTAAAATAAAACAGTATGTCTTTATATATGGTTATAGTTACTTAAAAACTGGATGTGGGTCAAAGATGAGAAAGGCTTTAAGCATAAAAACAATAAGTGTAACACTGCTTTAAATTGTTGTTGTTTATCTCAACAAATATTAAAACTTTTTTAGTTTTTTTTTTCTGAGCAAAAATAAACATCACAAATTTTCTCAATTTACAGAAGACACCCACTAAAATGTAATTTAGTGTAACAATCTTGTCAGGCATATTAACAACAATTTAATTAAAGACTAGAATTAGTTGTAATTCTACATTTTTAAAATATGCCACTTTCCTAGAATTTTTTTACTCATCTAAAACAAAATAAAATTTAATATGCTTTCTTATTCTTATATATATATTAATATGTACAAGTCAGAATAAGCAGAATAAGCACAAATAAATATTGTGTTACACTGAAAGACAATGTAACATTATTTCATTATTACTTAATTTTCACATTTTATTTTACAAAAACTTATTTGAAACCTTAAAAGTAGACACTTTACTTACATTTAATGTGCTTTCTATAGATATAAAATCACTTTTGTACATTTTTTTGATGTGGACATCTTACCGTCTTTGACCCATGTACTTAATATTGTTTTATCCTCATGTTTTAAAATAAAACAGTATGTCTCTATATGTGGTTATAGTTTACTTAAAAACTGTATGTGGGTCAAAGATTAGAATTGTTGGCTAATTGGGCTTAAGCCCCGAATGTTTTGTCAAAAGCCCAGAATCTTTTAGGTTTTTAGCGCAATTTTCCACCGGACAAAATTGCGATTGTTAACTCATGATTTCTGTTCTGTCTGTGCGCACCAATCTTGCACTTCTCTCTACTCCTCAACCAGACCACCTAGAGACTTCGGGTTTTCGGCATTATGTTAAGGAAGGTCTAATCTCGGGAACGCACAAAAAAAATCCAGGAAAACATTTACTATCTCTTAGTGTTGTGATCCCATGACGTGATAAAATTGCGCTAAAACACTCACTGAGTTTTTATTACTTGTTTAAAATAACTTCAACTTTGTTTCATTTCCTCTTGTAGGCTCTACTGGGTGAATTTTTTACTGAGTACCCTAACTATCATCATTTTCCCAGATAGTGTATAGATTTTTAGGCATTCTATTATCTCAAACAGCCTGAAAAATAGTGCATTTAGCTGACGTAATTGGGAGAAAATCTACACGGGGGAGCATGCCCCCGGACCCCCCTAGGTTTGGGCTAAGCCCCGAATGTTTACATCGTCTGGCTCCGCCCCTGAATGACAATATAACATTATTTGAAACATTTGAATTTTGACATTTTAAACTTATTTAAAACATTAGTAACAAAAGTAGACACTTTACTTACATTTAATGCGCTTTCTATGGAAATAAAATCACTTATGTAAATTTCTTTTGACGTGGACATCTTATCACTGCAAAAAATGCTTTTCCTACCTAGATTTTTTGTCTTGTTTCCAGCCAAAATATCAAAAAAAAAAAAAATCAAGAAGGATTTTCTAGACGAGTAAAAATGATTGTCTTGTTTTCAGAAAAAAAGTGAAAAGTCAAAATTAAGTGTGTTTCTGCTTGAAATAAGCAAAATAATCTGCCAATGGGGTAAAAAAAAAACATCTTATTTCAAAAAGAAAACAAGATTATTTTTCTTACCCCATTGGCAGATTATTTTGCTTGTTTCAAGCAAAAACGCACTTAATTTTGACTTGTTTTTCTGAAATCAAGACAATATTTTTACTCATCTAGAAAATCCTTCTTGATTTAAGAATTTTTTGGATATTTTGGCTGGAAACAAGACAAAAAAATCTAAGTAAGAAAATCAGGTAACACTTTAGAATAGGTAACACCTATTAACTATTAACTATGACTTTTCCCTCAATAAATTCCTAATTTGCTGCTTATTAATAGTTAGTAAAGTAGTTGTTAGGTTTAGGTATTGGGTAGGATTAGGGATGTAGAATAAGGTCATGTAGAATAAGGCATTAATATGTGCTTAATTAGTACTAATAAATGGCCAATATTCTAGTAATATGCATGCTAATAAGTCATAGTTAATAGTTAATAGGTGTTACCTATTCTAAAGGGTTACCGAAAAGGATTATTTTGCAGTGCATATTTTTCATGTTGCTGTTTACATTTTAATGTTTTATGAATTGTTTTTTAATGTTTGATAATTGCTTAAGATTTCTTGTTTTTGCCAACCCTAAATATGGCTTTTTAATGCCAGGTTCTGTTGTGACAACTTACCCATTATATTGTGATAACATGCTATTTGGATCGTAAAAAGTCAATGTGAATGGTATAATTTTTCCTTGTCAGTAAGGAAGTCCAGACAGAAGTTTTTTTTTGTTTTTTTTTCATCCTGAGACAACCCTGAGAAATCTTTTCTAGAGTAAACAGTTTGACGTAAGTTTGCTCTGGCAATTAGATTTTCAGTCCACACTTCCATCGTTTTACAGCAGATGCTGAGAAAAACAAACCTTTAAATATACTTTCCAAATGCTTGTCATTAAATGCTGAATGTGTCTTGTTGATTGATCTGAGTGAAATGAACAGGTTGATTCACACTTCTGTCATCTGCAGCTTTGAAGCCTGTCAGATAATGACTCCCAATATCATGACTATAGCTCTACTTAACACATATGACCCTGGTTAGCTGTCCTGAAAGACCTTTTTTTGTTTTCAGAGATATACTGGCCAAGACTGAGACGCTTACAATGCAAATCATACTTGTTATAACAAATCATTTTCGATGGCTAGGCCTATATTGGCAAGACCATCTGAATCTTGCAAGAAGAAGCCTGAAAATATTTTCCAGGTAAAGTGAAGCTTTCTTGTTGGGACCAAACAGGTGAAGTCTTGCTGCAGGTGACAGTCGTTCAGAATCCTGAAAGAGAAACAAGTTTATACACAATAAAAGCACAGCACACAGGATGTTACATAGACAGCTTTTGGATTCAGGCCATTAACCCATTCAGACTACAATTATAATGCTATTTATTTTTAGAATGGCTTGTAAAAAGCAAACCAACTGCACATTGTCTTGCCAGTCTCATCTCTGCAATTGAAAGCGCACCAGTTTTCAAAGCAAAGTGTCATGTAATTGATGGTTTTATTCAAAATGACTTGCAGCACATCTATTATATGTTAATGGGTGTGACTCCATCCATTGGCGGTTTAACAGATGTGGCGTCCAGGAACTCATAGACATTTACAGCCATTATTCTAAATGCTTAATGTGTTCAGGTTGATGATTGACTGGTATCCAAAAGTCATTGTCTCACTAAAAAACAGTTTTTCAGTTTAATTCAGTAAGTAACAACAGGCAGTATGAGTTCTTGGTTGAAGAAACAATCACATCTATGCCTTTGGCAGATGCTTTTATCCAAAGTGACTGCACTTAGAATGTGTATTTTTCGGTAACACTTTACCATAAGGTTTTATTTGTTAACATTTACTATATTAGTTAATATAAGCTAACAATAAAACATACTTCTAAAGCATTTATTATTCTTAGTTAGTCCATTTATACATTACTTACACATTATACTACAGGGCCGTTGAATGCTTGAATCTGATTGGCTGACGAACGTTCTAGAGGTGTACATTATTTTCAGGGTAACGCACGGCGAACGTAGTTCCAGGCAGCTTTTGACCGCAGTACATGTCTATATCACTTCGCCACACATTTCAGTTATTTCAAAGGTCCTTACAGCCCAAAACAGCAAAATAACCAAAAGCTGCAGTGACACTGGCAAAACTAATACATATGGTAAACAACAGGATAAAAACGATTTCGTCCATGTTTTTTCCACAATATTACGTTTTATCATGTACGGAAAACACATACTCTATTTCTCTCGCTCTCTCTCACTCACAGACGCACACACATACAGTTAGCACTCGCGCTAATGTTGTTAGCGCATCTCTGACGATAAACAACTTAAAAACGACATGACAGTTCTCACGCGAGGTAACAACGGCGTGGTCTTGAAGAAAATGAACTTAAAGTTTAACTGTCAGTAGAGACGATGCTGCCAGTCACCTTTGAGAGACACACAGACTTGAGAGAGGTAATTTACGATCTTAAACTCTCTCCCCCCTCTCTTGCCGTCCGTCTGCTTGTCTGTCGGTCTGTCTAAACTTCATTATTAACTGCATTAGTTTGCTATCAACGGCTCAAGCGTCGTTACTAAGTCTAAAATGACGTTTTGGAACTAGCAACGAAGCTGTTGGATGAGCTGCGTAAGAAATTAATCCTACTTACAATAGCGTTTTAAGGATAAAAACCGGACGAATGTCTTGAAATATATCATCTGATCGATGTCTTGAGGTGTGGTAACTGTAGTATAAGCGGAATAATTGACTTCGGGCTTCGCGTCGTGACCGCATCACCACCTCGGGTGTGCATTATTTTCTAAGAATTCTACGGCCCGAAGTCAATTATTCCTTACTTATTAAAATCAAAAGTTGAATCTGTTAAACTAACAATAAACAGTTGCATTTTTATCAATCAATCAATCACACTTATTTATACAGTGCTTTAACAATATGGGTTGTGTCAAGGCAACTTTACAGTATTAATTAGGACAATAGTGTCAATAGTGCAAAAGGTCCATGTTGCAGTAAAGGACTCATCTGGTTCCTGTGGTCTTGCGCCAGCGGCCGTCTAGGTGAGGAGTTCTTTACTGATGATCCGTCTTTGGGGTTCATCTAGTTGATGTGGTATCCGCTGACATTCAGGGCTGTAGAGGTCGTCTCTAGATGTTGATCCTGCATCTGGGCTGGGTATGGACTGGATCTGGTGGCTACGTTGACCTCAGAATAAGTACAAAACAGACTAATATTAGCGTAGATGCCATTCTTCTTATGATGCAGCGGGTACATCAGGTGTTATGGGAAGTGTTCCCGTTTCCGGTTGACCTAATTAATGCAGCCTAACAATCCTTAACGGATTTGGGTTATAGAAATTTGTTAAGTGTAGGCCAGCTTAAAGAGATGTGTCTTTAATCTGGATTTAAACTGACAGAGTGTGTCTGGCTGCCGAACAGTGTTAGGTTGATTGTTCCAGAGTTTAGGCGCTAAATAAGAAAATGATCTGCCGCCCGCAGCTGATTTTGATATTCTAGGTACTATCAAATTGCCAGAGTTTTGAGAACGCAGCGGACGTGAGGGACTATAATATGATAAGAGCTCACTCAAGTACTGAGGAGCTGAATGATTGAGGGCTTTATAAGTAATTAGCAGGATTTTAAAATCTATACGATGTTTAACAGGGAGCCAGTGCAGTGTTGACAGAACCGGGCTAATATGGTCATACTTTCTGGTTCTAGTAAGAACTCTAGCTGCTGCATTTTGGACCAGCTGGAGTTTATTTATTAAGCGTGCAGAACAACCACCCAATAAAGCATTACAATAATCTATCCTTGAGGTCATGAACGCATGGATTAACGTTTCTGCATTTGACATTGAGAGCATAGGTCGTAATTTCTATATATTTTTGAGATGAAAAAATGCAGTTTTGCAAATGCTAGAAATGTGCCTTTCGAAGGAAAGATTGCTATCGAATAGCACACCTAGGTTCCTAACTGATGACGAAGAATTGACAGAGCAGCCATCGAGTATTAGACAGTGTTTTAGGTTATTACATGCTGAGGTTTTAGGTCCAATAGACCATTTCAAGAGCTATTCGGCGGCTTAAGGAAGTGACGTCTTTGGTCCTTGGACGTTTCCGGTTAGTGATCGAGCGCATTCAAAACAATGACGGGAGGCGTTTGATGCACAGTGGGATTGCGATCATATGTATACAATCCTCCTGCTTAAATGTCTAAATCAGAATTAGATCCTCGTCATTCGGTGTTTGGGTGCTCCCTCTGGGCCGGAGCTAATCTTCTGAGACGTGTTTAACGGTAGATTTCCGAGAAACGTCCCCGCGTTGCGGCAGTGAAGGGGAAGGCTGGGTAACAACTAGCAACTCTAGGATATACAGCTTCGATTCAGGCAAGTAAATGACGTTTTTAATTAATTTGATTATTTGTATTTTTCTTTCTTACGTTAACTCTTCAAGTATGATGCAGCATAATTTAAAGGTGCATTTTGTCATTGTTTACATATGCACCTAGCATTTTGATTCGTGTGTAGTAAAAACAAGTTTTTATTTCTGTTTTAATGCCAAGTGTTATGTGGACTATAACTAAGTTCACATTATCGTCTAGCTATTTTGTCAGTTAACAAATGCAGTGAGTAACATGAAAGTAAACTTGAACGTCGTATAAGCTTTGGTAATGTTAATTCTTACGTATACTGATATATTAAGCAATAATAGCATTATTGTTTTAAAAATATTGTGCATTATAATAAATGATAGTTTTTTCTACTTTTGTCCTTAGGAAGCCCTTTATGACCTTATGAACACCCAGACTTGAGGATGAAATTCAGTGTAGTACTTAAACAAGTGTAGTGTAGTACTGACTGCTGCTTTGATGTTCCCCCTTTGTCCAGAGACTCATTACACCATTTCACTTCAAATTGTTGTTTCATTTGTTGAAGTATTTTATGTTCATACAAATATTTACATATCAATACATTTGCTGGAAATAAAAAGTTGAAAGTGAGAGAATGTTTTTTGTTTATATACAGTACTGGTCAAAAGTTTTGTTTGAAAGAAGTCTTTTATGTTCATCAAGCCTGAATTTATTTGAGCTAAAATACAGTCAAAAACTGTAATACTGTATAATATTACATTTTTAAACGATTTTAATAAAAAAAAGTGTGATGCAATGCTGAATTAGCATCAGCCTTTACACCAGTATTCAGTGTCACATTATTATATATACAGGTCCTTTTCAAAAAATTAGCATATTGTGATAAAGTTCATTATTTTCTGTAATGTACTGATAAACATTAGACTTTCATATATTTTAGATTCATTACACACAACTGAAGTAGTTCAAGCCTTTTATTGTTTTAATATTGATGATTTTGGCATACAGCTCATGAAAACCCAAAATTCCTATCTCAAAAAATTTGCATATCATGAAAAGGTTCTCTAAACGAGCTATTAACCTAATCATATGAATCAACTAATTAACTCTAAACACCTGCAAAAGATTCCTGAGGCTTTTAAAAACTCCCAGCCTGGTTCATTACACAAAACCGCAATCATGGGTAAGACTGCCGACCTGACTGCTGTCCAGAAGGCCATCATTGACACCCTCAAGACAAAGGGTAAGACACAGAAAGAAATTTCTGAACGAATAGGCTGTTCCCAGAGTGCTGTATCAAGGCACCTCAGTGGGAAGTCTGTAGGAAGGAAAAAGTGTGGCAGAAAACGCTGCACAACGAGAAGAGGTGACCGGACCCTGATTGTGAAGAAGGACCGATTCCAGACCTTGGGGGACCTGCGGAAGCAGTGGACTGAGTCTGGAGTAGAAACATCCAGAGCCACCGTGTACAGGCGCCAGGTCAAGCCACTTTTGAACCAGAAACAGCGGCAGAAGCGCCTGACCTGGGCTACAGAGAAGCAGCACTGGACTGTTGCTCAGTGGTCCAAAGTACTTTTTTCGGATGAAAGCAATTTTGCATGTCATTTGGAAATCAAGGTGCCAGAGTCTGGAGGAAGACTGGAGAGAGGGAAATGCCAAAATGCCTGAAGTCCAGTGTCAAGTAACCACAGTCAGTGATGGTCTGGGGTGCCATGTCAGCTGCTGGTGTTGGTCCACTGTGTTTTATCAAGGGCAGGGTCAATGCAGCTAGCTATCAGGAGATTTTGGAGCACTTCATGCTTCCATCTGCTGAAAAGCTTTATGGAGATGAAGATTTCATTTTTCAGCACGACCTGGCACCTGCTCACAGTGCCAAAACCACTGGTAAATGGTTTACTGATCATGGTATTACTGTGCTCAATTGGCCTGCCAACTCTCCTGACCTGAACCCCATAGAGACTCTGTGGGATATTGTGAAGAGAAAGTTGAGAGACGCAAGACCCAACACTCTGGATGAGCTTAAGGCCGCTATCGAAGCATCCTGGGCCTCCATAACACCTCAGCAGTGCCACAGGCTGATTGCCTCCATGCCACGCCGCATTGAAGCAGTCATTTCTGCAAAAGGATTCCCGACCAAGTATTGAGTGCATAACTGAACATAATTATTTGAAGGTTGACTTTTTTTGTATTAAAAACACTTTTCTTTTATTGGTCGGATGAAATATGCTAATTTTTTGAGATAGGAATTTTGGGTTTTCATGAGCTGTATGCCAAAATCATCAATATTAAAACAATAAAAGGCTTGAACTACTTCAGTTGTGTGTAATGAATCTAAAATATATGAAAGTCTAATGTTTATCAGTACATTACAGAAAATAATGAACTTTATCACAATATGGTCTTCAGGGCAGGTGCGTGCTAGACCCTTTTTGCTGTGCCCCAGTAAAATCTCAAATTTGAGTTATAATTTACTTTGATAATCCCGAAATAAAGACATTAAACTATATGCAACAACTGAATTGACGCTTCTAAAAGCAACGCAGTTTAATCGAAGACTATGTACGCAGAAATCCATGCCCGTGCGCATCTGTGTATTTAACGGCAACGCGCACGTCATGCAGCCTTTTGCGCAGAATTACTTGGTTACACAAGTTTGTAAATGTTGTAAATGCAGTTGTCAAGCAGTTTGTGATACATTTTGGAAACAGGAGATGAGCGCCTGTTCTAATGCGCCACCTGGCCCGTTCTCGAAGACTTACTTTTAGTCATTATTTGGGTAGCACACATATTCTGAATGCCTTCAGCAGAATTCAAATTAGCCATTTTAATCTAGATTAATCTAGATTAATTCCAAGATTTATATATATCATATATATGTGTGTGTGCAGTAAACACGTACATAAAAACATGAACACTATGTAGCGTGTCTGTGTGTGCATTTATTAATCTGCAGATATACTTTAATCTAATACAGGTTTATGCAAAACACGGTAGCCAGCACTGAATTGCATTCATCTTGTTTATTTGTGATCACATGATGACTCAGAGCATTCATACCCTCATCTTGCACTGTTCTACAGCAATAAACTTTACCAAACTAAACACATTTTGAAATAAGTAATAATAGCATGGAGCGCTAGTTTAATAGCATACATTTAGCGTTGCATTGAAACGATACGTATTGTGAAAAGTAATGTACTTATAAATATGAATATTTGCATAGAAATACAGACTGACCAAGCAATGCAAGTGAATTAATCACGAATAACCTCTCTGGATATCTTAGGGATGAAACATGTAGTAAGTTGCACTGTCTTGCTTCAGACTGATGTCATCCATTGTACAAATAAATGTTCGTAACATTTCCATTCACATACAGACTGCCATATGCTCTTAGAGCAATCTCCCGTGTACATGTACGCAGCATCGATTAGATAATGAGCAGCTTTTTACCTTAACTGTAGCGTTATCGCCATACTTAAAAAGTATGCGCTTGTATTGACAGATCGGAGAAACGGCGCTACCAGAAATGCTTCAGGACCAGACATGAGCAGTAGCGTTCCAACGCGCTTGTTATTGTTTACGTCCTTGAAATGGTCTATAATTAACACCTCTAGGTTTTTTTTTTTTTTCAGAATTTAGCATTAAGAAATTACTCGTCATCCAGTTTTTTTATATCAGTTATGCATTCCATTAGTTTTTCAAATTGGTATGTTTCACTGGGCCACAATGAAATATAGAGCTGAGTATCATCAGCAGTGAAAGCTAGCATCGTGTTTCCTGATGATATCTCCCAAGGGTAACATGTAAAGCTTGAAAAGCAATGGCCCTAGTACTGAGTCTTGAGGTACTCCATACTGCACTTGTGATTGATCTGATGAAACCTCGTCAACATAATTTTCAAGTCTATTCAACAGAATGTTGTGGTCAATAGTGTCAAACACAGTGCTAAGATTCAGCTGCACTAATATAGAGATACAACCATGATCAGATGATAAGAGCAGGTCATTTGTAACTCTGAATTTGAACCTATCGACCATGATATTCCGTTAAATAGATTATAAAATGATGTTGGCATTAGTGGAAGTGCATTGGCATGATTCAAATCGTACTTAACTGACCAGTTCGTGGCAGTGAATGAAGAGGTTTCATCATATCAATCACAAGTGCAGTATGGAGTACCTCAAGACTCAGTACTAGGGCCATTGCTTTTCATGCTTTACATGTTACCCTTGGGAGATATCATCTAGAAACATGGCGTTAACTTTCACTGTTATGCTCAGCTCTATATTTCTTTGTGGCCCGGTGAAACATACCAATTTGAAAAACTAATGGTATGCATAGTTGATATAAAAACTGAATGACGAGTAACTTCTCACTGCTAAATTCTGAAAAAAAAAACAGATGTGTTAATTATTGGACCTAAAACCTCTGCATGTAATAACCTAAAACACTTTCTAATACCTGATGGCTGCTCTGTCAATTATTCATCATCAGTTAGGAACCTAGGTTTGCTATTCGATAGCAACCTTTTGTTCGAAAGGCACATTTCTAGCATTTGCAAAACCACATTTTTTCATCTCAAAAATATATAGAAATTACGGATGGAGTACCTCAAGGCTCAGTACTAGGGCCATTGCTTTTCATGCTTTATATGTTACCCTCGGGAGATATCATCCAGAAACATGGTGTTAGCTTTCACTGTTATGCTGATGATACTCAGCTCTATATTTTTTTGTGGTCTGATGAAACAAACCAATTTTCAAAACTAATGGAATGCATAGTTATAAAAAACTGCTAAATTCTGAAAAAAACTGAGATGTTAATTATTGGACTGAAAACTTCCACATGTAATAACCAAAAACACTGTCAAGTATTCGTCATCAAGTGGGAACCTGAGGTATTTGATAGCAATCTTTAATTAAAAAGCCATGTTTCTAGCATTTGTAAAACCACATTTTTTCCATCATAAAAATATATTTAATTAAGACCTATGCTCTCAATGTCAAATGAAAAAATGTTAATTGGCGTGACCTCAAGGATAGATTGTTGTAATGCTTTATTGGGTGGTTGTTCTGCACACTTAATAAACAAACTCCAGCTGGTCCAAAATGCAGCAGATAGAGTATTACTAGAACTAGAAAGTATGAGCATATTAGCCCGGTTCTGTCAGCACTGCACTGACTTACTATTAAACATTGTATAGATTTTAAAATCTTGCTAATTACTTATAAAGCCTTGAATGGTTTAGCTCCGCAGAACTTGAGCAAGCTCTTATCACATTATAAGGTTTATATACTAAGTTTTTTTTCTCCATTTCTTTCACTGATAGAGTTTGGGTTTCTTGCCACTGTTGACTTTGGCTTTCTTAATATTTGGCAATATTGTTGACATGATTGCACAGACACTGTTTGAAAAGAAAACTGAAGTGAGCTTTACGATGACATCATTGAATCAATGGCTTTAACTAAAAAACTGACTGTTTACTATTATCCTCTAGCATTATTGACACACAATTTTCCTGTTTAACACTGTAAAGCTGCTTTGACGCAATCCGTATTCTATAAAGCACTATATAAATGAAGGTGACTTGACTGTATGAGAGCACTGGATGATTACCATATTTAAATGCTCAAAAGCATGGTAATACTATGTTACTTTTAAGTTAAAGAAAACTCTATTATGATAATATGCTACTGTAGTCAGAAACAGTAAGCTAACTATTCATGAACTCAGTCTTGAGTTGATTTTCTCTTATACAGTGGAGAGAAACTCAAAGTGGTGTATTTGAGCCCAGAGAGCTCGTCAGGCAGGTTTGCTGTAATTATGTGAAAAATTGCCTGAATCCCTGGAGGCTTTGAGCCCAGCGCAGGCAGGAACTATGTGAACCGGCATGTACTTCCACTGTCACTGCTCATTTTACAACCTCGCTCACTCGTTCTGTCCTATCACACAAACAACAGCGTTTGTGCTATATAATCAAAATCTTTAATGAAGATCATTTATATTTTGTGAATATACAGTATATATTACATCTGTCTATGCACCAGTTACACTGAATAGTTTTGTTGATACATAAACAACAGTTAAATAATAAAATCATAATTGCTGATAATTTTTATTACATAAACTCATATTCATGTGTATCTGTTTCTCTATCAAATATTTATAATATAATTTGATTTTGAAAAACATTTGGAAAAGGCACAACATTTCTAATTTCTCACACTAGATAGATGGCAGTATTTTTTCTTTGTTCTAGGTCTTGCCCTAAGGGTGTGATGAACGCATGATTGATTTCACATTGCATGTTTATTTGACTGTACCAAAAGGACTAGACTTGAATTATTGTTGTCTTTCTACATACATATCTCTTATGTGTTTAAGGAAAACCTGCAGCTGTGACTAAATTTCACATTTGCATGTTTGCATGATTGCATATTCATTTTGTAACTTGATCACAGGAGTAACTTGATCTTTTCATCCTAATGTGATCTCATTCCCTCACACGAGATTCCCTCTCTCTCTCTCTGATCAAGCTTCCAGTGGAATAAAGAGAAATGGCATGATGAAGATCCTGTAATTTTGACACTATGTTGGCAGTTTTTTAAACCATTTTTAGCTTCAGATTACACCTAATACCATAAAATACTTACAATATATAACACTATTCTCCTCATATCTAATTTGTCTCTATTTCATGTCATGAGTACAATCCCGCTTGGCTCCTGATATGTTTCATGACGTCATGGGTTACACAATTAGCCACGTTACTCGGTCTGAATGTCTCCGTAGTTGCTTACTTCTTACCATGCTTGTTTTATAGTGTTTGAGTTCTTTGGTCCTGTGGAGACAAGTTTGAAGATCACCCATAAAGGAAGCCCATATTCTGCTCAATGAGGCAAAGGAGAAAAACATGGCCCTGCAGGTAGCCATTATCCCGCAGGGAAGCCTGGCGCTGCTCATCCAATATGGAGAAGAACTGATCCTGAAGAATTCATGTTATGGATATGAATGCATTCAACTGATATTTTGAGTAGACATCTTCACATATGAAGATGGGTTTAAAGATTGTCTGGTCACTTCCTCACCATCCTCCTCATGTTTGAGACACATGTGCTCTTCTCAATTGCGAGCACTTCAACCATTTGTTGCACATTATTACTGTATTTTCAGGTAATTTCCTGTGTGTCACCTCAGAGTTAGAGTCTAGTAAAACAGAAAATCCTGGCTTAAGCGTTCCTAATTACCTGATGCAAACTTTAAATTATCCAATATCAATAAGATAATAGTTTCTTTTGATTTTTACTCATTAGAATTTGTAGGGGTGCCAATAATTTTGGCACAAATATTTTGTAGAGTCTACATGGAGATACAGCAAAAATGACTTTTTATACTTTGTTTTGTTCATATTTACCAAAGGGTGTCAATACTAGTGGAGGACGCTGTATATTTAATTAATGAGAATTGCATATTTTACCTCAATGTGCATCATGATGAAGCACAACTCAAATGATATAATAAATAAATCAGCTAAGCCAACTTTTTCCAAGCAGAAGATCCAGGATTTTTTTGGTCATAAAATGTTTTTAATACAACAGAAACTGTGTCTAACGTGATTACAATTTAATAAAAACATCGAAAGCTGGGCCTATTAATTGTAATGATTTAATTTCCACTGTTATTTAAACAAAGAATAAGTGGGGAAAGACTGTCTAGGGTTACTTGACTATAACCCTGTTCCCTTAAAAAGTGTGAATGAGATGCTGCGCATCAATACACTATTGAGAACATTCTTTGTTCGACCAGTGTGTAGCATGTGTGTCAAACATGCCAAGAATTAGCTTAAGTAACCTTGGTAGGTGACGTCATATCATTGCGTGCACCTGAGGTTATAAATAAACATGAAACAGGCGTAACTTCAGGAACCCTTTGTCTGAAGAGACGTCCAGGCATGCCTACAGTGCGGCATTGAGGCGCAGCATCTCATTCCCACTTTTTAAGGAAACATGGTTACAGTCAAGTAACCCGAGACGTTCCCTACCAATAGCTACACTCTATGCTGCGTATCAATACGCTTATGGGAACGAGAATACCAACGCCGCCGCACTGAAAGTGTCTAGACCCCTCAAGGTTGTGTAGTGTTTGTGCACAAGCATTGAAGAGGTCCTAGATATGACTCTGGGATGTTGACTCAAGGACATGCGAGCCCGGAGTAGCATGGACATCCAAACTATAGAATCTGATAAACGTGTGTGGGGAGGACCAGCCTGCTGCTTTACACACTTGCTGCAAGGGGGCACCTCTTGCTATAGCCGTGGAGGATGCAACCCCCCTGGTTGAATGGGCCCATAAGGCCTAGAGGCAAAGCCTCATAGGCTAGAGCAATAGCATCCCTCACCCAATGTAAGTGAAGTCTTTCATGCTCCAGTGTTGAGAATGGTGGAGGTCAGAAGGCTTCAAGAACGACCAAATTTAGATAATTAAGATAATTAGGGTGAGGGTGCAAGATGGCTTTCACCAGCCCAGGGGCAAAGTCTAAGCAGGATGATGAGGTTGCCAGAGCCTGCAAATCCCCAATTTTCTGGAGAGAAGTAATAGCTATCAGAAAAACCATCTTTAGAGTCAGAAACCTGACATGCGCTAACTCTAATGGTTTAAAAGGGGTCCCTACCAGACCCTTGAGCACTATAGGTAAGCCCCATTAAGGGACTGTCGCTCCAGTGGGCGGCCTCAAATGCCTAGCTTCACAAATGTGACCCTGGACCACAAAACCAGTCATAAGGTTAAATTTTACAAAACTGAGATGCATACATCATATGAAAGCTCAATAAATAAGATTTCCACTGATGTATGGTTTGTTAGGATAGGACAATATTTGACCGAGATACATCTATCTGAAAATCTGGAATCTAAAGGTGCAAAAAAATCAAAATACTGAGAAAATCACCTTTAAAGTTGTCCAAATTAAGTTCTTAACAATGCATATTACTAATTAAAAATTACATTTTGATATGTTTATAGTAGGAATATTACAAAAAATCTTCATGGAACATGATCTTTACTTAATTTCCTAATGATTTTTGGCATAAAAGAAAAATCAATAATTTTGAACCATACTATGTATTTTTGGCTATTGCTACAAACTTACCCCAGCGACTTAAGACTTGGTTTTGTGGTCCAGGGTCACAAATGAAGCGGACGACTAGTGGGTGCTTTCCTACGGAGACCCCGTCAATCAGAGCACGGCAGAGTAAGAGGCGAGACCCTGAGCAGAGCAATTGGAGAAAATGGGCTACGAATGGGCCATCGCGTCCAGACCCAGGGGAGCTGGAGGACTCAGAGAGAAGTAGAGGGTACATTGTGCTGTCTCCTGTGAAGCAAAGAGGTCCACCTCTGCTTCGTAAAATCTCTCCCAGATTTGACTGACTACTTCGGGGTGGAATATCCATTCCCCTTGTGTCACAGCTTGTCTGGACAGCAAGTCTGCTCCCACATTCATATGCCCTGGAAAGTGAATCGCTCTGAGGGACAGAAACTTGTCCTGCGCCCAAAGCAGAATTTGCTGTGCTAGCCTGTTCAGGTGGCACGACCGCAGTCCGCCCTGGCGATTTATGTAACAGACCACCACTGTGTTGTCCACCCGCACTAGGACATGGTAGCCTCTTAACTGCTGGAGGAAGTACTTTTCAGGGCCTGAAATACAGCCATCATTTCGAGGCAATTGATGTGCCAGTCGAGAAGACGACCTCTCCAGATCCCTTGAACTGGATGGCCATCTAAGACCGCACCCCAGCCCGTGAGGTAAGCGTCTGCCATTAGCATCTTGCGATGACAACATAGACCTAGAGTGGGACCCAAAGTCAGAAACCGGGGTCTGAACCACATAGAAAGGGCCCTTGAATGAAATCCCTTGGCAGTGAGCCACAACTGAAATGGTCTCATGTGCAGGAGGCCCAAAGGTATCACCATGGATGCAGCTGCCATGAGACCTAAAACTCTCTGAAAGTAATGAACAGTAACTTTGTTCTTTAGGGTGTTTAGAATGGACTCGACATGCACAGCAGACAACTGTGCCTGCATTGTGATCGAGTCCCATACAACCCCCAAATACATTGTCCTCTGGGCAGGAGAGAGAACGCTTTTCTTGGCGTTGAGTCTCAACCCAAGAGATTCGAGATGAGCTAGGGCGACATCCCGATGTCGAAGCACAAGCTCTTGAGACTGGGCTAGAATAAGCCAGTCGTCTATGTAGTTCAAAATGCGGATCCCCTGGAGTCGCAGAGGAGCCAGTGCTGCATCCATGCATTTTGTATACGTGCAGGGTGACAAGGCTAGGCAGAATGGAAGAACCCGATACTGGTAAGCTTCGCCCCTAAAAAGCAACTCTCAGGAACTTCCTGTGTTGTGGCAAAATTTCAACATGAAAATATGCGTCCTTGAGATCGATTGCCATGAACCAATCCCCTGACTGGATCTGGAAAACAATTATTTTGATCGTCAGCATCTTGAACTTCTGAGGTAGTGGTTTAACCGACGAAGGTCCAAAATTAAAAGTAATAGCCTGACTCTCTGTCTGGCAGGGGAACACGTTCTATGGCCCCTTTGTCCAACAGAGTTTGCAATTCCTGTGTCAACGAATGCGCTCATTCTGGTTTCACGGAAGTGAAGACCACACTGTTGAAATACGGAGGATGACGCGCAAACTGTATTCTGTAGCTTTTCTTTGCAGTCCTTACGACCCACAGAGAGATATTTGGCAGAAGTTTCTTCACTAACACTTCCACCTGTGCTCAGGTCTTTCAGCAGGTCCGCCCGGTACGCTTGCAAAACCGACATGGTGTGCAAGGCAGCACCAGCCTGACCAGCTGCTTGGAACTCCTTCCCCACCAATGAGGATGTAATGTCTACAGGGCTTGGTGGAGAGCGCTGGCTTTTTAAGCAAAGATAAGCTCCCAGGGGAGAGATAGCCCGCGAGCGTCTCTTCTACCTGGGGCATCATTGCATACCCCTGCTCCTTAGCACCCAAGATAGTCTAATAAATCGATGTCGCGGGTACAAAGATGCGAGAGGAGTACGGCTTACTCCACGAACGAGATAAATCATCATGGAGGTATGGGAAAAAAGGGGAGAGAAGTCTCTCCTCCTGGCCACCCGACAGAAACCTGTCATCAAGTTTGGAGTGCCTGGGATTCTCTTACTCTTGTGGCCAGTCCAATTTAAGCCTGGCCACTGCGTGAGTCACCACTTCCAGCAACTCCTCAAATGCCTTGTCATCGCGTGAGGAGCACTCGCAGGCAGCGCTCTCTGTCTCCATATCGTCAGAAGCAAGAAAACCCGCAGCAAGGGTGGAGTCATCGTGATTGGGGGAGAGCGTGAGAGCGGGTGCTCTTGTGCGAAGCGATCTGATAGAAAAAGCCTTGCAGTGCTCTCACTCAGAATCCTCAAGTGCGGCAACTGTGTGCTCTTCCCCGAGGCACTCCATATGATAATCATGCATGTCATCATCAGGGATAACTTGAGCACACGGTGGCAAGCATCTCCTTATGCTGGACATGACTTTTCTTTTCTTTTTTAACAGTGATATTGAGACAGTAAGACACACACACAAACACACACACACACACACACACACACACACACACACACACACACACACACACACACTCACAAGTGGTCTCTGAAGACAAAGGATCCTGAAGTTACACCTGTTTCACATCTATTTATAACCTCAGGTGCAGGCAATGATATGACGTCACCTACCGAGGTTACTTAAGCCAATTCTTGGTGTGTTTGACACACACATGCTTCACACTGGTCAATTCAAGCGTTTCGCGAATCATTTGATTCAGAAGAGGAATTCAAAGCACGTATCATGAATCATTTGATTCAGAACGGGAATTCAAAACTAGGGGTGGGAAAAAAAATCAATATTGCAATATATTGTTGTGCTCTCTGTCGCAATAAATAATCAATACACTAACGGCCAATATCGATATTTTATTACAACACAAAATGATTAATTTACCCGTCGTCAGTGTCACTGTCACTACCCAATATCTACCATTATGTTTGCGGGGGGCGCTGTTCGAGTAAATAGGGGTAAAGTGGCGGAAGCAGCGGCCAGTGAAGAACACAAGTTAACTAACAACAACAGAGAAGAAGCGCAGAAAAAAGAGAAGTGAGAAGAATGGCGGAAAATAACAAAAAACAAGTCAAAGACGCACCCGCTAGTTGCCTGTTTCACACATACTCCGTCTGCAGTGCGTAGGCCTATGCGTTGAGTATTTTTTTCCGCACCCATGTTAACGGATTAGAGCGTTCACACTGCACGCGGTTGCTGTCCGGCAGTACGTCTCAGAAGCGGTGTGCAAGTGCATTCAAGTGCATTGAATAATACGTTGTTTATAATACGTTGAGTTTAATCGTGAATATATCTAGTATTGTATTAGTGTACTGTGATAAAAGAGTATCACAATGCTGAAAAAGCACGTTTGTATTTGAAATCAAAATAACGGATAAATGGTGTGTTTGTGGTAAACAGCCGCGGATCAGGAACGGACTGCAAACGTGTCCTGTGTGAAAGCAAAACGAGTCCGTGCTGCTTCTGCATCGCGTACGTAACACACACGGACTGCATACGCACTGCAGACGGAGTATGTGTGAAACAGGCGTTAGTGTTCCTCAAGAAGAATATGCCTTGATGAGACCACTGTCCAGGTTAACATAAAGTACTTTACAGTAACTTACTACTGACGTTTCAGTATCATGGTTTACACATGTTAGTTAATGTTCATGTTGTTTTTTAATGTTAAGGCACTTTTATCTGTCTAGCTGTACAGTGTTTACATTTAAGACCAGGAGGCAGTGAGTTATTATGCAAATGCATATTTCTTTGCACAGTGTTGGAAATGTTGGCATTAATAAATGCATAAGATTTCCTTATTATGGGTATTTTTTTCTTTTTCAGTCACATATATCGTGATATATCGTTGATGAAATTTCTTCCAATATATTGAATATCGTAGATATCGTGAATCATGATATTATCATTATCGTGGGCCACATATCGCCACAGAATTGAATCGTGAGTTACCTGTATCGTCCCACCCCTATTCAAAACGCGTATTGCAAATCATTTGATTCAAAACGGGAATTCAAAGCGCGTATCGCAAATCATTTGATTCAAAACGGGAATTCAAATCGCATATCGCGAGTCATTTGATTCAGAACGGGAATTCACCGGAGATAAAAATCATTCAAGCAGAGGCAGGGATGCAAAGACCAGAGGGGGTCCCCAAAGACCCCCCCCCCCCTTGATTCAGAAAGGGTATTTAAAGCGCATATCATGAATCATTTGATTTAGAAAGGGTATTTAAAGCACGTATCGCGAATCATTTGATTCAGAAAGGGTATTTAAGCGTGTATCGCAAATCATTTGATTCAGAAAGGGTATTTAAAGCGCGTATCGCGAATCATTTGATTGAAAACGGGAATTCAAAGCGCATATCGTGAGTCATTTGATTCAGAACAGCAATTCACCAGAGATAAAAAATAATTCAGCAGAGGCAGGGATGCAAAGACCAGAGGGGACAACCCCCCTCACCCCTTTGTTTTTTTACAACTTAATTTTTATCACAAACAAAAGCTAAATTAATTAAAATATGACAGTAGAATTTTCACTTTTAAAACTAAAACATTTTGTTAGTCAGTGTTTATTTTAGTTAATATAAATAAAGAAGACCTTAATGTGTATTGTGATGGATTTTTCATGAGCACGATTTTGGCATCAGTCACGTCACATGTGCACACGCTCTAGCGTAGAATACGCAAACGCCGTAAGGGAAAATCAGTGAAAAGTCCCGGATGAGTTTGCGCAAGCAAACGTAATCTTTTAGCTTTAAATCGGTTTGAACAATCAGGATAAGCGCAAGTAATTACCATTTTGAATAGCCGCTATACCCACAATCTCTGTGCACTGTGTAAACAATGAGTGTCGTATACATGCGACAGATCGCTTCCGGCGTTTGCGTATTCTACGCTAGAGTGCGTGCACATGTGACGTGACTGATGACAAACTCGTGCTCAGGACAGATGGACGTGGCTGTGTATCAAAGGTAAAAAATGATATAAATACTGTTCAGTTTTTCGCAAAAAACGATCGTTTCGTGTCTTAAGACATCCATGTATCATCACGAGCCGCAGGGTGTAATTTGGATTTGTCTGTGCATGTTTTTGTTTACTTTTAAAGGTTTGGTGCCCATCCACTGCCATGATAAGGCTGGCAGACTGCACCGGTTTTCATTAAAAATCTTCGTTTGTGTTTTTCTGAGGAAACAAAGTCACCTACATCTTGGATGCATTGGGGGTAAGCAGATAAACATCAAATTTTCATTTTTGGGTGAACTATCCCTTTAAACAAAAAATTGTTTCTTTTTTTCTGTAGGGAGTGTTATTTGCTTTCAGACAAACTAAACAAGGTTTAAACTGATTAGACTAATATAAAAATGCACTTTAAAAGACACAGCCATTTTGTGTTTTTCAGTGTAGGATGTTTCATAGTGTGTACTGTGTTTGTTCTGCCTTTCTCTTCTACACTTACATGTATTCATTGAGGAATTTGTCTTGTAAATAGCATGTCATCAGAATATTTATCAAAATCCTATCTCAAGTATCACTTTCTACTGTGTCTTTAGGTATCAGTCAGCTTGTCATGCTCCAGGAAATTCCCATTTTCAAGTAGTTTTGTTGAAATGCCTGGGACCAAATGTCACGAGTAATGAGCCTTCACACCTGAAACACCGCAGAGTAAACTCACATGAAAGACTTGACCAAAATTAAGTGTCTCTATTGAGGTTACGAAATTAGAAGGAGCGGAAATTCCCTCGCAAAAAAATCACCACTGAGGAAAGCCTGGTCTCTAAATGCATGTTTATGGATGTGGCATTTACCAGGATCAAACTTGTGTCTTTAAGATTTTTTTTCATGCATTTTGCAGCTTCTCTCTGCACTCACTTGCAGTTGTGTAAACAATTATCAGCAGGAAATGTCATAATGTGAAGGATTGCTGACAAAGTCTCTTGATGGCAGCTTCTTCAAATTGTAATTTGTAAAGTGTGTAATTTCTGTGCTAATAGCGGCACCAAACGATATTGCACCAATAACGAAGGCATCAAACAGGTTTCCCAACACACCTTTCTGATATTGTTTAGTCTATATTAGCTGGAGAGAGCAAACTAGCATTTATCTCAGTAGCAGTGACACTGGTGAGTGCCACCCAAAATACAACGTGCAAACTACATACGTACAGTTGAAGTCAAAATTTACATACACCTTGCAGAATCTGCAAAATGTTAATTATTTAACCAAAATAAATGGGATTATACAAAATGCATGTTATTTTGTATTTAGTACTGATCTGAATAAGACATTTCACATAAAAGACAATAAATTTAGTCCATAAGGAAAATAATAGTTGAATTTATAAAAATGACCCTGTTTAAAAGTTTACATACACTTCATTCCTAATACTGTGTTGTTACCTGAATGATCCACAGCTGTGTTTTTTTGTTTAGTGATGGTTGAGTCCCTTGTTTGTCCTGAACAGTTAAACTGCCTGCTGTTCTTTAGAAAAATCATTCAGGTCCTACAAATTCTTTGGTTTTTCAACATTTTTATGTATTTGAACTCTTTCCAACAATGACTGTATGATTTTGAGATCCATCTTGTCACACTGAGGACAACTGAGGGACTCAAATGCAACTATTACAGAAGGTTTAAACACTCACTGTGTCACGTTTCATGATATCCACTGTGTTCTTCATGTCACGTATACTTGTGTACGTCTGTGTGTTACATGTCTCCTTGTGTTTCTGGTCTTTGTCATTGTTCTGATTTGGTTTCTCCCTTTGTCTCCCCCCATCTATCTGTCTGATTTGGTTTAGCCCTCATAACCCTCACCAGCTGCTGCCTATTTACACACCCTATATATTCTCACTGAAATCTCTCCTGTTTGTCAGATGGTTGTTCGATGTCATTTGGTGTGGTATTCATTGTTAGTTTGTCTGGAGTTTCCTGGTCGTTGTTCGTGTCGGTTGGTTCGTATCTGGATTTCGTCTTTGGATTGTACTTCACTGGATTTTCACCATTCATCGCACCTCATCACTCTGGCCATCTTGTCCCTGCGTCACCGTCCATCTGAGAGATCCATCCAGTTCATCCATCCTATTCATTCATCCTGTTCATTGTATTTTATATCTATCTCATCTGTTCAATAAACTGGTTTTACCTGCTATTGTTTCCATCTCATCCCTCCCGTGACAGAACCATCTGACCAATCATGGAAGCAGCAGGTTCTCCTCCCCCCACATGGGAGGAGATCATCCGGACTAATATCTCTCGGATGGACGCTCAAGAAAAGAGCATGAATGAGTCGGGACAGGCTATTCGTGCTCTTGTGGCGCAGGTGTCCAAGCTTACCCAAAAGGTCCATCTACTTCAAGCTCCCGCTGCGCCACCCACACCGCCAGCCCCACTCGTACCACCCAGTTTTGTCTCCCAGTCAGAGCCCCGATTACCAACTCCGGAGCTCTACAGTGGTGAGCCGAACTTCTGCCGAGCTTTTTTAACAAAGTGCTCCATGTACTTTTCTCTGCAGCCCAGCCAGTTCCTCAAGGAGCAAAGCAAGGTGGGGTTCGTGCTCACCCTGTTGACTGGGAGAGCAGCACTGTGGGGAACAGCGGTGTGGGAGAACCAAGACCCTTGTTGTGCCTCATTCCTGGCACTCTCCAAGGAGATGAAGAGGGTCTTTGACCACGCGGGTCCTGGCGGATCTCCGACAGGGGGAGAGATCCATCTCAGATTACTCCATTGAGTTCCGGACCCTGGCGGTGGAGTGCCAGTGGAACGAGGAGGCGCAGTGGGATATGTTCCTGCATGGGCTGGCTGATCGCGTCCAAGATGAGATCTATGCCCTGGACCTACCCGCCACCCTCAACAGACTCATTGACCTGGCGCTGCGGGTAGATGCTCGACTCTACCGAGCCGAACGGCGGAGGTTACCCGTTCGGCTTCCCACTGGGGAGGGATCTACACCTCGAGCCAGCGGCGGAGATGCGGTCAGCCCCATCGTTGATCACAAGCCCATGCAGGTGGGACGAGCTTGGCTTTCCCGGGAGGAGAAGGAGAGGCGGAGATCCCAGGGCTTATGTCTGTACTGTGGGGCGTCAGGGCACTTCGCCTACAACTGCCCGGTAAAAGGGCCAGCCCGGCAGTAAGTTTGAGGTTACTGTCGGGTGGGATCTCCACTGAGAAGACCTCATCCACATCTACCTCCACGCTCCTTCCGATAAGATTAAGATGGTCAGAACACCCACATGACTGTTTTGCACTTCTGGACTCTGGGGCGGAAGGTAATTTCATGGATCACACTCTTGCATGTCGGACTCAAGTTCCCCTTCTCCCCCTTACACACACCATCTCTGTTCACGCACTCAATGGCCAAACCCTGCCCACCATATCATTCACCACCAAACCCATTACACTCACCGTATCCGCAAATCATACTGAAAACATTTCATTCTACATTTTGGACTCTCCCTTGCACCCATTGTTTTAGGACACCCTTGGCTCACCGAACACAACCCCCGGATTAACTGGCAGCAAAAAAAAACATATCGGAGTGGAGCAATAAGTATTATGAGTCTTGTCTTGTGTCTGCTTGTCCGTCTGTCTCTGTTTCTGTGTTTCAGGAGAAGACGTGCCCACGGAGTATCTAGATCTGAAGGAGGTGTTCAGTAAGTCTCGGGCTGCTTCTCTCCCTCCACATCGTCCCTATGACTGTGCCATAGAGTTACTGTCAGGTACGTCTCTGCCCAAGGGCAAATTATACTCATTCTCAGTTCCAGAGAGAGAGGCTATGGAGAAATACATTTCTGATTCTCTAGCAGCGGGGTTCATTCGACCCTCCTCTTCTCCAGCGGGGGCGGGGTTCTTTTTTGTGGGGAAGAAGGACGGTTCTCTGCGACCTTCAGTGTTGCGTATTTTGAAGAAAATTATCGTACACGAGTCAAACATACAGAATACAGCTATTTATCTAGACCAACAATATTGACACGACCTGCAATTAACCACAATAAATAAGTAAATAAATAGCCGTACATTAGCGTGAAGGTTAAAACTCCACCTCTGAGTCGCTGTCATCGGAAGCCTGCGTGACGCCAGATGTTGAGGAGGTCCTTTTGCGGTACATATTTGATGCCGTCATGGACCGCAACATAGTGCTTGTTGGCTTAAAAGCAGGGCACCCTCCCGCATTCTTAACACACTCTGAGGTGTGCATGAGCCCATTTAGAGTGTCTGTAATGAGCCGATTTCGTGGCTTTGTTTTGATGAGGTTGACTTTGGAAAAAACACGTTCACATGATGCATTTGAATGTGGAAATTCTCCACGGATCACGATGATTGGCCGAGAGGACTAACGTCAGCATACGTAATAGCACGTTAATCACAATCATGATGGCACGGCAGATGAAGGATCCACATAGCTAGATCAATGAGCATAGAAGTTGTATGATTACAACGAACATAATTTGAGGTGTCACAAAATTCTAAACCTATCATACATTATGGGATTTTTTTCATTATTGATCGTACATCGTACAGAGGTCAAAATTATGGTACAAATACGAAAATTATCATACGTCTGGCAACACTGGTGACCTTGTATTGACTACTGGGGGTTGAATAATATTACGGTAAAGAATACTTATCCTTTGCCGTTAATATCTTCAGCCTTCGAGAGGTTGCAGGGAGCGTCGGTCTTCACAAAATTGGATTTAAGAAATGCTTATCATTTGCTCTGCATCAGGAGGGGAGATGAATGGAAGACTGCCTTTAACACCCCCAGGGGGCACTTTGAATATTTGGTCATGCCCTTCGGTTTGTCCAACTCCCCAGGGGTCTTCCAGGCACTCATCAACGACGTGCTGCGAGATATGGTCGATCGATTCATATATGTTTACCTGGATGACATATTGATTTCTTCCTCATCTCTCCAGGAGCATGTGCAGCATGTTCGATGAGTGCTTCAGAGGCTGCTAGAGAATGGTTTTTTTGTCAAGGCAAGTCCAGATTCCCGTAAGGCCCTACAGAGGTTTCTGGGGTTCGCCAATTTCTACCGGCGTTTTATTCGCAATTTCAGCCAACTAGCCTCTCCTCTGACTGCCTTGACCTCCCCCAGAACTACGTTCAGGTGGTCAGACGCAGCTGAGGCTGCGTTTGCCAAACTGAAGGGCCGCTTTGTTTCAGCCCCCATCCTAGTCACCCCTGATCCATCACATCAGTTTGTGGTGGAGGTCGATGCGTCAGAGGTGGGGGTAGGTGCAGTGCTATCCCAACGTTCCTCGACAGACGACAGAATGCATCCCTGTGCGTTTTATTCCCATCGTTTGTCCCCTGCCGAAAGTAACTATGATTATTGGTAATCGAGAGTTGTTGGCAGTCAAGTTAGCATTGGAAGAATGGCGTCACTGGTTAGAAGGGTCGGGGGTACCTTTTATTGAATGGACTGATCATAAGAATTTGGAATATATCAGAACTGCTAAAAGATTGAACTCTAGGCAGGCTCGGTGGGCACTTTTTTTTCCGGACGTTTTGATTTTACTCTCTCGTACCGCCCGGGTTCCAAAAACATCAAACCCGATTATTTATCACATATTTTTGACCGTTCCGATCGCCCGTCTACCCCCGAGTGCATTTTTCCGGAGACACTAACTATCTCCACACTCACATGGGAGGTCGAATCGAAGGTTAAAACAGCCTTAGAAGGGGTAACGCCTCCGGTCGGTTGCCCACCGAATCGTTTATTTGTGCCAGAGGAATTACGGTCCAAAGTTATTCAGTGGGGGCATTGTTCCTATGTGGCTTGTCATCCAGGAGTCAGTCGCACCGCTCATTTGGTCAAGCAACGATTTTGGTGGCCACTCATGGCTCGCGACGTTCGCAGTTTTGTTTTGGCTTGCTCAGTTTGCGCCACTGGTAAGACTTCTAACAGACCCCCTGATGGGCTCCTTCAACCGCTGCCGATCCCTTCAAGACCCTGGTCCCATATCGCTCTAGATTTTGTAACCGCCCTCCCATCCTCCCAGGGTAACACGGTAGTTTTGACCGTGGTGGACCGGTTCTCGAAGGCGGTCCATTTTGTTCCCTTGCCCAAATTACCCTCAGCCAAGGAGACAGCGGTAACAGTCGTTGACCACGTCTTTCGGTTACATGGCCTCCCGACGGACGTGGTTTCTGACAGAGGACCCCAATTTCTGTCCAAATTTTGGCAAGAGTTTTGTAAGTTACTGGGTGCAACTGTTAGTCTGTCCTCTGGGTTTCATCCTCAGAGCAATGGTCAAACTGAGAGAGCCAACCAGGATTTGGAGAGAACGTTGCGATGTCTGGTCTCCAAGAATCCTTCCTCATGGAGCCAACAACTATCGATGGTGGAGTACGCCCACAATTCATTGCCAGTATCATCCACGGGCCTGTCTCCATTTGAGGGTAGTATAGGTTACCAGCCACCAATTTTTCCTAGTCTGGAATCCGAAGTCGCCGTTCCCTCCGCTCACGCATTTGTCCAGAGGTGTCATCGCACTTGGACTAGAGCCCGTGAGACTCTACTCCAAGTGGGAGCGTGCACCAAGGCCAAAGCCGATCGCCACTGGTCTAGGCCTCCCGTATACGTTGTTGGTTCCAAAGTGTGGCTTTCTACTAAGAACATTCCTTTGCGATCCGTATCTAATAAGCTTGCTCCTAAATTCATTGGCCCATTCTCTGTCACCAAAATCATTAGTCCGGTGGAGGTCCGCCTCAAACTTCCTCCAGTGTACAGGAGAATTCATCCCGTGTTCCACATATCCAAGATTAAACCCGTATTTTTTGCTCGTATTAATCCGCCAGCCCCGGTTCCCCAACCGCCGCGACTCGTAGAAAGGGAATCCACATATTCGGTTAATCACATTCTGGACTCTAGGCGGAGGGGACGCGGATTCCAGTACTTGGTGGACTGGGAAGGTTATGGTCCGGAGGAGAGAAGTTGGGTACCTGCTAGAGACATTCTGGATCACTCCCTTATTGATGATTACAATCCACAGGTAAGGGAGTCTGGGAATGCCAGGAGGCGTTCCTAGGAGAGGGGGTACTGTCACGTTTCATGAAATCCACTGTGTTCTTCATGTCACGTATACTTGTGTATGTCTGTGTGTTACATGTCTCCTTGTGTTTCTGGTCTTTGTCATTGTTCTGATTTGGTTTCTCCCATTGTCTCCCCCCATCTATCTGTCTGATTTGGTTTAGCCCTCATTACCCTCACCAGCTGCTGCCTATTTACACACCCTATATATTCTCACTGAAATCTCTCCTGTTTGTCAGATGTTTGTTCGATGTCATTTGGTGTGGTATTCATTGTTAGTTTGTCTGGAGTTTCCTGGTCATTGTTCGTGTCCGTTGGTTCGTATCTGGATTTCGTCTTTGGATTGTACTTCACTGGATTTTCACCATTCATCGCACCTCATCACTCTGGCCATCTTGTCCCTGCGTCACCGTCCGTCTGAATTTATTTTGTCTTCTGGGAAACATCTATGTATCTTCTGTAGCTTCTGAAGAGTAGTACTAAATAAAAATATATGTAGGCAAAAAAATTTTTTTTTTCTTTATTCTGTTCAAATTCATTCTGTCCGGCTCTTACTTCATAATGTTTCCTTCTGGAGCATCAGCGAGTGTTTGAACCTTCTTTAATAGTTGCATATGAGTCCCTCAGTTGTCCTCAGTGTGAAAAGATGGATCTCAAAATCATACAGTCATTGCTGGAAAGGGTTCAAATACACAAAAATATGGTATCTGAAGGATTTTTCTGAAAAACAGCGGCTGTTTAAAAGTTTAGGACAAACAAGAGACAACACGCAGCTGTGGATCATTCAGGTAACAACACAGTATTGAGAATTTTAATACTGTATGATTTATAGGCTTATTTCCTCATGGGGACCTATTCAACAACTTTGAATATTGCAGTTTTTGGGGGAAAATTTTGTCCCCATAACATAGGGTTTACTTGAAAGAAACACAACTAGCTACACACATTGCTTTACATAAACTTTTGAACATAGTATGTAAAAAAAAAATAATTGGATCTATGACATTTAAATAAACATATAAAACACTACAAACATTTCTTCTACAGTTCATTATATGGAGCAGTCCTTACCAATTAGAAGTATACTTCAAGTTTATTTTATTAAGTATACTTAAGACATAAAGTATAAAAATATACTTGAACTTTACTTAAATATACAAATATCAGTGTACAAGTAGTATACTTTTAAGTGTACTATTTCAATACTCCTTGGGACTAAATTGGCCCACTTTCTAGTATATGAAAGTATACTTTAAGTATAACAGTAGTAAACTTTGAGTACACAACTAGTTTGCATCTATGTTTCCCCTTCAGACGTTACATATGGGAACTCGCCTGGAGAGACCAATCATCTCTGAGCCTTATTCAAAAGGCCAATGAACATTGGCGAGTGGTATTTGAATGCCAAGCCACTCCCCCGTACATACGGGTATATAAGATGGCGGCACACAACCACTCATTCAGATTTTCGCTTCGGAGCCTCTCTGCTTGAGCCTATTTATGCTGACGTTCCTGCGAGTTGATACTCTCTCCCCGCTGGGGTGCTGCCGATCTGAAAGAGCAACATCTAAAAGAGTGTTTTGCAGCCGCCAGCGGGATCCTGCGGGTGGCCGTTCTCACGGCCAAAACAAGCCTCCTGCTCTCCAGCGAGCAAGCCCCTTGAGTGCACAGTGGTGCCGCGGTTTCCTCCCTGGGCAGACCGGGACTAAAAGAGTAATTTCTCACGGCTGTGTAAGACGTTCTTTTCAGAATGGCTTTCCGGCCGTGCGCTTCTGGGTGTGGCAGTTTCCTCACCTCTCTGGACGGACATGAACACTGCCTCACATGTCTGGGCCGAGAACATGCTGAGGCAGCGTTCACAGATGGTTTGTGCGTTCATTGCGAACGCATGACCATGATTACGCTGAAGTCCCACCGCTCTTTCGCGAGGCGGCTCCCCTCGTCGTCCCGCAGTAGGTTGTTAAGCCATCAATGCTTTTTGGCCGCCGTGGCGAGACACGAGGGGGACTTACGAGTCACCGTGCAGAATGTGCCGCCGGCTTCCCAAGCCCTGTGACCTTCTGCACCTTAGCGTGATCCTGTCGAGTGGCCAGAGTAGTACGCTTCCCCGCACGCCGGGCTGAGCGTCTCCTTTGGCGCTCCACAGGAGGAAGAGATGTCTGTTGCAGCATCAGAGGGAGAGTCTGAGGGTGAGGCGGAGACCCCGGCGGCGCAGTGTCCCCCTGTGGTCGCTGTCCCATCTGAGGTTGACACCGAACTCTCGGCTATGCTCCTCCGGGCCGCCAGGGGGATCGGTTTGGAGGTGCCTCAGGTGCCTCTGGCCGATCCTTCCAGGCTTGATGATTGGTTTCTGGGGAGGGCTCATGGCGCCTCACTAGCAGATATCTGTAGAGCTGCGGGCTGGGCGACACCTAATACCTTCACCAGGTTCTACAACCTTCGCGTAGAGGCTGTATCCTCGCGTGTCTTAACATACACTTCAGGTGAGCCATTCCCACGAGGATCTGTACGCTATTTTCCCAGAATGTTCCCTCCGGCGAACCCTGGGTCCTCCATGCCCCGCAGTCAGGCCTAGACGCGGAGTAGTCCCTGACTGTGCTCCTGCTGGGTCTCCTTCGCCCCGCAGGTTGTGGCAATATGTCTCAGTAGATCTCATGTGCTCCGCCCCCACAACCTCTGCTTCAGTACAACTGGCATCCCTGTGGGGCCCCCTCTATTGGCCCTCAGGGCGTTGGGAAGGTTTGTTACATATCCATCTGCTGACACGTCCGCCTGTCAGCACGTGGGTTTGTGCGTAACGCGGCGTCAGGGTCGTGGCCTGTTCCATAGGGTCTGTTCCCATATGTAACGTCGTAGTGAAACGATTGAAGGGGAACGTCTAGGTTACGTAGGTAACCCTCGTTCCCTGAAGGAGGGAACGGAGACGTTACATCCCCTGCCACGACCCTGGCGTCGCGCTGACGCCGACTCGACCGGCTCCTCAGCGGAAACCTGAATGAGTGGTGCGTGCCACCATCTTATATACCCGTATGTACGGGGGAGTGGCTTGGCATGCAAATACCACTCGCCAGTGTTCATTGGCCTTTTGAATAAGGCTCAGAGATGATTGGTCTCTCAGGGAACGAGGGTTACCTGCGTAACCTAGACGTTTCAGTTTGTGCTGAAAGTATACTAAAAGTTAACTGATCGTTTTTAGTACGCATTTTTTAGTACACTTTGAAGTATAGTCTCAGTAAACCACTAGTTTAGTAGTTTTATACTCATAAATTTTCTTTAAGTGAACTTTACATCATACTATGTCCCTATAATTTGTATATATTTTGTTATATGAATATCTGAACATACAAAACATCAAAAGAAAGAACAGGGTATCTGCTTGTAAACAAAAACATTTTATTCTAGCTTCATGCATTCTTTTTTATAAACACTTGAATGTGGGTAAGTTTCATTAAAAAAATAAAAACATTGATCAACACCCCAAAGCTTGACAGACATTATTACCTCTTCATGGGTCAACATTTTATTCCATAACGTTACACAGTTGTCCATATCTATGGTTTTGATGCTGTTTTATGTCTGACGATTGTGTTAGATTACATGCATCTGTTGTTTCAGTTTCTTCTTCACTTGTGTTTTGGAAATTCTGTAAAGAAGATGTGTAATAGTACCCCTAGCATATAACAATGAAAACACGGATTCTCTGAGCACAAGTATAGCTCAAATATATTTAGACTTCTAAGTATAAGTCAAGTATACTTAAATGGCATTTTAAGAACATTTTGAACACTTTTTGAAGTTTTGAAGACTCAGGTGTCTCTACACACAAACTGGGATTGGAGAAAGTATTTTTAACAGTGAATCAAAACCTGGTTACCTGTAAATACCATAATCTGTTTGGAGGAAAATATCATCAGGTATCACACACACACACACACACACACACACACTGCAAATAACTGAGGAGCAGCAGACATTGAGTTTCCTTCCACACGGAGACCAACATCTCAGTCTCTGCAGTGCAAGATAACAAAGGTGAGTGTCAAACGACTCTTATATTGTTGACACAAGGCCGGTGACTGTGAAAGACACGAATGTGGGACTCGCGGGTTCCTTATCAGTGCTCCGGCGCAATCTCATGCCTAACAGAAGCAACGAAGATGAACCCAGATCAGCTTCTCCCGCCGAGATCCTGAACCCAAAAGACGCAAAGCTGTTGTGAGAGCAGCACATAGTGATGACTGATAGCACGCAGCATGATGCGAGTGAATGGAGATCTGCTCCTAGATCAGCACACGGTGTGAGCGAATGAGCTAACGCTACACACTGATGCAGCTACATTCCATGAGCGTTATGATGTGAAACAGCAAAGCGCAGGGAAACAATGATCACATTCATCACATTCATCCGTCATTTTCCTCTCCTTTTATCTCACGCTTTCTCCCTCCCCTTTCATAAGATTTTACCTGCACCTCAACCAAAAGTGGGGCTTTGAAGAAGCAGCGCTGACATCTGACCTCAGTTTGAGCTGCAAAACCTCTAAACGCTTACAGTGGCCTCAGAAAGTCACACTTATCACTGCAAAAAATGCTTTTCTTACTTAGATTTTTTGTCTTGTTTCCAGCCAAAATATCAAAAAAATTCTTCAATCAAGATGGATTTTCTAGACGAGTAAAAAACTGTCTTGTTTTCAGAAAAACAAGTACAAGGGTAAGAAAATCTTGTTTTCTGTTTGAAATAAGTTTTTTTTTTTTTTTTTTTTTTGCTTACCCCATTGATTAACAGATTATTTTGCTGGTTCTAAGCAAAACATCTAAACAAAAATTTTAAGTAAGAAAAGCACTTTTTTTGCAGTGTATAATTCCCTCTAGAGTCCCACTCACTGTAAAAAATGCTTTTCTTACTTAGATTTTGTGTCTTGTTTCCAGCCAAAATATCTAAAAAATTCTTAAATCAAGAAGGTTTTTTTTTAGACGAGTAAAAATAATTGTCTTGCTTTTATAAAAAACAAGCAAAACACCCCATTGGCAGATTATTTCACTTATATCACTTAATTTTGACTTTTTTCTGAAAACAAGAATATAATTTTTACTTGTCTAGAAAATACTCCTCGAATTTAAGAATTTTTAGATATTTTGGCTGGAAACAAGACACAAATACTAAGTAAGAAAAGCATTTTTTTTTTTTTTGCAGTACAGATACACTTTTAAGTGTTTTATACTTTTTTCTTAGATTTTTTTGTCTTGTTTCAAACCAAAATATCTAAAAATTCTTAAATCAAGTAGGATTTTCTAGATGAGTAAAAATTATTGTCTTGCTTTCAGAAAAAAACATGTAAAGAATAGGTAAATTTTTTTCTTGAAAAAAAAATAATAATCAGCTAATGGGGTGAGAAAAATAATCTGGTTTTCTGTTTGAAATAAGATTTTTTTTTACCCCATTGCCAGATTATTTTGCTTGTTCTAAGCAAAAACTCAAAATGCAGTGTAAAAATACCTGAATTGTATTAGGTAACAAAATATTTGTGATTTCTTTCAAGGAAACAAAAACGTCAAGCAAAATCTGGCAAAACGATGTTTGGTTTTAAATCATAAGACAGTATATATTAAATGAAGCATTGCATTCAAAATATCACAAACACGTCTCAATAGCAAACATTTGTCTTACGTTGCAAACACCTTTGGTATAATATGATATTTGTGGATATATCATATACACACAGTTATTCAAAACCTAAAGCTCTTTTTTCATGAGCTCCTATGTATATTTCTGTGCGAGATTGAAAGTAATTGGCAAAGAGATAATTTGTTGTAAAAGCAAAATCAAAATAGCAAGATTAATAGCAAGATTGAACTTTTTTTTTTTTTTTGCTGTACGCATTTGTGACCCTGGACCACAAAACCAGTCTTAAGTCGCTGGGGTTTGTTTGTAGCAATAGCCAAAAATACATTGCATGGGTCAAAATTTTGGACTTTTCTTTTATGCCAAAAATCATTAGGAAATTAAGTAAAGATCATGTTCCATGAAGATTTTTTGTAAAATTCCTACTATAAATAATTCAAAATGTAATTTTTGATTAGTAATATGCATTGTTAAGAACCTAATTTGGACAACTTTAAAGGTGATTTTCTCAGTATTTTGACTTTTTTGCACCCTCAGATTCCTGATTTTCAAATAGATGTATCTCGGCCAAATATTGTCCTATCCTAACAAACCATATATCAGTACAAAGCTTATATATTGAGCTTTCATATGATGTATATATCTCAGTTTTGTAAAATGTAACCTTATGACTGGTTTTGTGGTCCAGGGTCACATTTGTGGTTGTGAATACTGTCAGGTTTTAGTCTGTTTTCCCAGTGTTTTTCCCCCCATGTTTCTCATGTAAATGGTTTAGTCCTTGTCTCCCCCTAGTGTTTAGTTCCTTTTGGTTTGATCATGCCCATATTTGTATTTCCCCCTTGTCATCCTGTTATCTCGTTTGTAACTACGCCCTGTCTTTTGTGTATTTAAGTCTGTGTCTGCTCACTACCCTTTGTCCGTCGATAACGTTACATGCGCTCGTTTCTTGCTTCTGGTTTTTGTTTGTTTGTATCATTTTCAAGTATTTTATTTAATAAACTGTATTTTTCATCTACTCTGGTTCTCCTCCTCCATCTCTACACTCCTCAACCCAGCCAGACTGTGACAGAATGACGGACCCAAACAGAAGATGAATCGGGCTGAGGAAAAACTGTGGAGACTGCGGCAGGGCGGCCGAACGTTGGAGCGATATGTGGAGGAGTTCCTCGAGCTTTCACATCAGGTGGGCTGGCCCGATGCTTCACTCGGCGCTGTGTTTATTTTGGGACTGGATGATGAGATTATTCGCTGCGATCTTCCTGCCTGTCAATTTCCCTTCATCGAGCTAGTCAATCTCATTCTGTTTTTAAATGGGTCTGATTTTGAAGTCAAAGAAATTTGTCCTATCAGTCCGACTAAGTCTCATCATCCAGCCCCCTCTGCCGCACAGCACATCGCGCCAGCCCTCCATAAGCCAGGACCCCCCACATACTGTGCCAACGGTTCGCACCGCCAGCCCAGTCTCCTATCCCCTGTCATCCTCCATAGCTCCGCCGCTGTCTTCAGCCCGATGCGGCCGGCCTCCTCCCCGCACTCTAGTCTACCGGCCTCCGCCCAGTGCTCAAGCCTGCCGGCTTCCTCTCCACGCTCAAGCCCGTCAGCCGCCAGGCCAGCGTCAGCTCGCAAAATGGCCGCCACGCCAGTTCACAAGATGGCCGCCACGCCAGATTCTGCAAGCAAGATGGCCGCCACGCCAGATTCTGCAAGCAAGATGGCTGCCATGCCAGATTCTGCAAGCAAGATGGCTGCCACGCCAGAGTCTGCAAGTAAGATGGCTGCCATGACAGAGTCTGCAAGCAAGATGGCTGCCATGTCAGAGTCTGCTCACCAGTTGGCCACCATGTTACTATCTGCCCTCAAGATGGCTGCCAAGCCAGAGTCTGCATGCAAGATGGCCGCCGTTCCTGAGTTCCCGGCCAAGATGGCCGCCGTTCCTGAGTTCCCGGCCGAGATGGCCGCCGTTCCTGAGTTCCCGGCCGAGATGGCCGCCGTTCCTGAGTTCCCGGCCGAGATGGCCGCCAAGCCTGAATCCCTGGCCGAGATGGCCGCCGTTCCTGAGTTCCCGGCCAAGATGGCCGCCGTTCCTGAGTTCCCGGCCAAGATGGCCACCAAGCCTGAATCCCCGGCCGAGATGGCCGCCGTTCCTGAGTTCCCGGCCAAGATGGCCGCCAAGCCTGAATCCCTGGCCAAGATGGCCGTTGTTCCTGAGTCCCTGGCCAAGATGGCCGCCAAGCCTGAGTCCCCGGCCAAGATGGCCGCCAAGCCTGAATCTGCACCCAAGATGGCTACTGCCAAGTCAGAATCTCCGCTGGTCTCGCCCAGCCTCCCAGGGCCTCCGCTGGTCTCGCCCAGCCTCCCAGAGTCTCCGCTGGTTCTGCCCAGTCCTCAAGTGACCGCGCTGCCAGAGCACTCTCCAGTGACCGCGCCGCCAGAGCGCCCTCCAGTGACCGCTCGCCCAGAGCCTGCTCATTCAGAGTCTCCGCTGGAGACGCCCAGTCCTCCAGAGCCCGCTCCTCAAGAGTGCCCTCCAGAGCCGGAGCTCTTCCGTGCTCTCCAGGGTGGACTATGCCCTAAGTTCCCCCAAGAAAAATTTTTTTTGGGGGGGGGGCTACTCCCCTGATCAGCCATGGCCACCTGGACTGTTTACTCGGCCATGGCCTCCTGAGCCCCCAGATCTGCCATGGCTACCTGGACTGTTTACTCGGCCATGGCCTCCTGAGCCCCCAGATCAGCCATGGCCACCTGGACTGTTTACTTGGCCATGGCCACCTGGACTGTTTACTCGGCCATGGCCTCCTGAGCCCCCAGATCTGCCATGGCCACCTGGACTGTTTACTCGGCCATGGCCTCCCGAGCCCCCAGATCCGCCATGGCCTGCTGGACTGTTTACATGGCCATGGCCTCCTGAGCTCCCTGATCCGCCCTGGAGACCTCCCCTGTTTCCTGTGTCCCCTGTGTTCCTGCCTAGCGGTCTCCAGGGCGCCCACCCTCCCTCCCCTCGTTTCTTGCTCCCGGTTTTTGTTTGTTTGTATCATTTTTCAAGTATTTTATTTAATAAACTGTATTTTTCATCTACTCCGGTTCTCCTCCTCCATCTCTACACTCCTCAACCCAGCCAGACTGTGACAAATACAGTATTACACAGTACGAAAGAAAATAAATACATACCAGTCAAATGTTTGTGAACAGTAAGATTTTTATTGGTTTTTTTTTTTAAAGAAAATCCAAGCCTGTATTTGATTTTTTTTTTTATCCAAAGTACAGCAAAAACAGTACAATTTTTAATGATTTTTTACTATTTAAAATAACTGCTTTCTATTTTAATATGTTTTAAAATGTAATTTATTTCTGTGATTTCAAAGCTAAACTTTTAGCGTCATTACTCCAGTCACATGATCCTTCAGAAATCATTCTAATATTCTGATTTGCTGCTCAAAAACATGTAGAATAATAATTATTATTATGTTGTTGAAAACAGCAGAGTATAATTTTTTTTCAGGTTTTTTTATGAATAGAAAGTTCAGAAGAACAGCATTTATCTGAAATAGAAATATTTTGTAACATTATAAATTTAAAGCATGCTTGCTAAATAAAACTATTAATTTGTACTCAACTGTTTTAAATATTTATAATAATAATACAAATAAATGTCAGCATATTAAAAAGATTTCTGAAGGATCAGACTGGAGTAATGACGCACTGCAAAAAATGCTTTTCTTACTTAGATTTTTTTTGTCTTGTTTCCAGCCAAAATATCTAAAAATTCTTAAGTCAAGAAGGATTTTCTAGACAAGTGAAAATTGTTTTCTTGTATTCAGAAAAAAAACCCAAGTCAAAATTAGGTGATTTTTTGCTTAGAACAGAAAACAAGACTATTTATTTTACCCCATTGGCAGATTATTTTGCTTGTTTTAAGCAAAAACTCACTTAATTTTAACTTGTTTTTTTTTTCCTGAAAATCTAGAAAATCCTCCTTAGTTTATGAATTTTTTGATATTTTGGCTGAAAACAAGGCAACAAATCTAAGTAAGAAAAGCATTTTTGCAGTGTGGCGCCTGTGTGAACATGAGGAGCATGACTTCATACATCCGCTAACAGTCTCATTGACAACAGTCTCATAGAGAAGCACTAGCAGCATTTGATTGATAAGAAGATGCTTGTTGTTGTAGCTGAAGTACAATCAGAGAGAATCCTGTATATATCATAAAGCAGCGGTGAAGCAGTATATGTTTCAGATCTCCTGTCATGCCTGTAGATCTGGTTAGATGTGCTATAAATGACCCTGACATGAAAACTAATCTTGCAAACCATCTTCAAAATGTCAGACGATGCTGATTTTTACATCTTTACTGAAGCACAGCTCCACCTGCTGGTTTATTGGCGTATTTGGATGCAGATTTTCCAAAGCTGTTGTCTGGAAATATTGCACTGATTTGTCTGTTCTGGGACAAAGAAAGACTACAATCTGTTCAACATCGTCACCTATATTTAGATGCAACCAACTGCTTTTTCTGTTTTTCCACTCAAGATGTTAAGTAGAAAAATTAAATGCTTATCACTGATGTTTCACCACAGTCTGATAATAACAAAATAATGTCATTTTATAATAAACGGCTTGAGAAAGCCGGACCAGAATGTTTGAACAGTTTAAAAAGTCTTAAAAAGTTTTAAGTTTGATTGTTTTCAGTCTGAAATAGTTTGAAGTTTAAAGTTTGAATGTTTTGAAGGCAATACAATCTGCCATGATTTTAGCATGTTTTACAAGTTACTAGCATGTTGCTAGTCTGCTTTTAGCATGATTAGCATGTAGCTAGCATGATTAGCCATGATTGCTAACATGTTTTATCATGATTAGGATGTTGCTAGCATGTTTCTTGCATGATTAACAAGTTGCTAGCATGTTGCTAGTCTGCTAGCAAATTGTTAGCAAGTTACTAGCATGTTGCTAGTCTGGTTTAGCATGATTAGCCATGATTGTTAACATGTTGATTAACAACTTGCTAACATGTTGCTAACATTGTTTCTAGCCTGATTATCAAGATGATAACATGTTGCTAGCATGATTAGCATGTTTCTAGCATGATTAGCAAGTTGTTATCATATTTTAGCATGATTAGCAAGTTGTTATCAAATTTTAGCAATGATTAGCAAGTTGTTATCATATTTTAGCATGATTAGCAAGTTGCTATCATATTTTTAGCATGATTAGCAAATTTTTAGCATGATTAGCAAGTTGTTAACATGTTACGAGCATGTTTCTAACATGATTAACACGTTTCTAGCAAGTTTCTAGCATTTTGCTATCATATTTTTAGCATGATTAGTATGTTTCTAACATGAGTAGCAAGTTGCCATCATATTTTTAGCATGATTAGCAAGTTGTTAGCATGTTACGAGCCTGTTTCTAACATGATTAACACGTTTCTAGCAAGTTTCTAGCATTTTGCTATCATATTTTTAGCATTATTAGCAAGTTACTAACATGTTTCTAACATGATTAGAAAGTTACTAGCATGATTCTAGTTGCGACAGAGTTTAAATGAGTTTAAATAGATTAGTTAATCATGCTGGAAACATGCGAGCAACTTGCTAATCATGTTAGAATCATGCTAGCAACTTTCTAATCATGCTACAAACATGCTAGCAGCTTGTTAATCATGCTAGAAACATGCTAGCAACTTGCTAATCATGCTACAAACATGCTAACAACTTGCTAATCATGTTAGAATCATGCTAGCAACTTTCTAATCATGCTACAAACATGCTAGCAGCTTGTTAATAATGCTAGAAACATGCTAGCAACTTTCTAATCATGCTACAAACATGCTAGCAGCTTGCTAATCATGCTAGCAACATGCTAGCAACTTGCTAATCATGCTACAAACTTGCTAGCAGCTTGTTAATCATGCTAGAAACATGCTAGCAACTTGCTAATCATGCTACAAACATGCTAACAACTTGCTAATCATGTTAGAATCATGATAACAACTTGGTAATCATGCTAGAATCATGCTAGAAACATACTAGCAACTTGCTAATCATGCTACAAACATGTTAGAAACATACTAGCCACTTGCTTTTAAAACTTTTCATACTTTTAAAGATGTATATTGTTAGAACAGATTTAGATTTTGAATAAATATTACATTTTTTCTGCATTTTTGATCAAATAAATGGTCTTTGATGAGCAGAAGAGACAGAGTAAACTAATGGGATTAGAGTTACGTTGTCCCATGTCTCAGGAATTAGAGAAGGATGTGAATACTACAGTATCACAGGCATATAATTCAAGCCTCATCAAGTGGATCTTTGCTCTGTAGTGAACTTCTTGAAACGGGAGACACTTTATGCAGTTGCTTTAGGGAAAACAGCAATATTTGTGTGTATCCTGCAGAAGCTGAGATCTTTCTGGAAGCAGTACACAGGATATTGTCACCTAACCTGTAGGGGGAAAGATGAAGAAAATAATAGTTAGAATGTGGTTTCTGTGGTATGCGGCCATGAAAGATCGGCCTGTTGTGTCTTGCAAAAGTCAGTTTGTGAAATATGACAGTTTGACTAATATATGTAGCTCTGCCTGCATGTGCATGAATACATCCAGAGAATAAAGACATCGCCACAATCAGGTGTCCAATTCTCTGATAGTCATCTATAGGGAAAACATATATTGAAGATGGCTTTTGTGCTTTGTTTTTCAACTAATGTAGATAGCTTAAAGATCTGACTTGGCTGTTGGCTGTATTTTAACACAGTAGTTATAGAACAGATATTTGCTGGATCTCAATAGGTCTACTTTTTACTATGCCCTAAAAAGCATAAACTCTTTTCTGATGGAAAAAGTACTTAGAATTATTTTCAGTTTGTAGCAGAACAGTAGGCAAGTAGGACAGACCACTGTTTTGCTGGCTGTTATTAAGCCTCTCATAAAAATAACACAACTTGACCCCAACAAATTAATTAATTACAGACCAATCTCAAATCTCCCTTTTCTGTCAAAGATACTAGAAAAGGTAGTTTCCTCACAATTATATTCCTTCTTACAGAAAAATGGTATCTGTGAGGATTTCCAATCAGGATTTAGACCGAATCATAGTATTGAGACTGCTCTTATTAGAGTTACAAATGACCTGCTCTTATCATCTGATCATGGTTGTATCTTTCTATTAGTGTTTTAGACTTGAAAATTATGTAGGCATTAATGGTAGTGCACTGGCATGGTTTAAATCGTACTTATCTGACCGCCATCAGTTCATGGCAGTGAATGAAGAGGTATCATATTAATCACAAGTGCAGTATGGAGTACCTCAAGGCTCAGTACTAGGGCCATTACTTTTTACACTTTACATGTTACCCTTGGGAGATATCATCAGGAAACATGGTGTTAGCTTTCACTGTTACACTGATGATACTCAGCTCTATATTTCTTCACAGCCCAGTAAAACATACCAATTTGAAAAACTAACAGAATGCATAGCTGATATTAAAAACTGGATGGCGAATAACTTCTTACTGTTAAATCCTGAAAAAACAGAGGTGTCAATTATTGGACCTAAAACCTCCACATGTAATAACCTAAAACACTGTCTAATACTCAATGTCAATTCTTCATCATCGGTTAGGAACCTAGGTGTGCTATTCGATAGCAATCTCTCCTTTGAAAGCCACATTTCTAGCATGTGCAAAACCGCATTTTTCCAACTTAAAAATATATTGAAATTACGACCTATGCTCTCAATGTCGAATGCCGAAACATTAATCCATGCGTTCATGACCTCAAGGATAGATTATTGTAATGCTTTATTGGGTGGTTGTTCTGCACACTTAATAAACAAACTCCAGCTGGTCCAAAATGCAGCAGCTAGAGTTCTTACTAGAACTAGAAAGTATGAGCATATTAGCCCGGTTCTGTCAACACTGCACTGGCTCCCTGTTAAAGGGGTCCTATTATGCTTTTTCGCTTTTTGAACTTTAGTCAGTGTGTGGTGTGTATGTTTGGGCATAAAAAGCAAGAAAAAAAAGTCCACTCCAAAGGGAGATATTCAGTTTAAAAAAAATCCCTTTTCAAGAACTACACCTTTGGACTACAGCGTTTTTTTCCTGATGCTATTATGTCACAATGTAAATCCCACCTACGGAAATTCAATTCGTTTGGCCGGTGGGGGATTCGCCTAACTTTAGCGATGTATTATGGACAGCCGCTTCTGGGATGCTTCAGCGAGCCGCAGGTTGGCTCGTATAAACGCAAGCTTTAATTAAAGTGTCTGCAAACTGCTCCGTAATCCGTGATTTTTTACGCACAATTGACGCGTGCGGTTTAGAGGATCGAAACACAAACATTGACTAGTAATCATCCATGGATGCGTCGGCGCCGCACTGTAGACGTGTGCAGTGTGTGGTAAGAGATTTAAGCATCATACAGTGTAGATAGCTTTACTACACTGCAAAAACTGCTTTTCTTACTTAGACTTTTTGTCTTGTTTCCAGCCAAAATATCTAAATATTCTTAAATCAAGAAGGATGTTCTATACTAATAACAATTATTGTCTTGTTTTCAGAAAAAACTACTCAAAATTAAGTGCGTTTTTGCTTGAAACAAACAAAATAATCTGCCAATGGGGTAAGAAAAATAATCTTGTTTTCTGTTTGAAATACGATTTTTTTTTTCTTACCCCATTGGCAGATTTCTTTGCTTGTTCTAATAAAAAACTCACTTAATTTTGACTTGTTTTTTCTGAAAACAAGAAAATAATTTGTACTTGTCTAGAAAATCCCTCTCGATTTAAGAATTTTTAGATATTTTGGCTGGAAACAAGACAAAAATATAAGTAAGAAAAGCATTTTTTGCAGTTTAGCCTTATGGTTTTGGGCAAGTAAATAATTAAATAGATTAGCACAATAATGATAATCATGTATTGGTGATCTCGCAATACTGTAGCGTTTTATTTACTCACCCCCCCCCCCCCATGCATCCTAGGTCTATATGACATCCTCCTTTCAGACGAATGCAATCAGATTTATATTAAAAAAGAATCCTGGCACTCCCAAGCTTTAGAACGGCATGGACAAGTGTTTCTCTCCATCAGTCCAAAACAAGTTGATCCATAATAAAAAGTGCCTCATATGGCCCCGGGGGGTCAGTAAAAGCCTCCTTTAGCGATCTGACGTGTTTTTTTGTAAGATAAATATCCATATTTAAAACGTAAGAATCCCTTTAAAGGTTGTATCACGATCCGCTCGCTGCCTGCCCCATAAATTGTCTGTGAAAAAAACGCGTCTCTCTGGTCAGCCTAGAGTCCGAGATATGCCAAAAAAACAATCGGCACTACCAACCTTTCCACACATAAACAAACAGTGTTCCAACCAATCAGCGTCAGGGGTTTGGTGTTGTGGACTTTCGCTCCGCCTCCCTCACATCCCAGCACCAGTAGGAAAGTCCACAACACCAAACCCCTGACGCTGATTGGTTGGAACACTGTTTATGTGTGGAAAGGTTGGTAGTGCCGATTGTTTTTTTGGCATATCTCGGACCATAGGCTGACCAGAGAGACGCGTTTTTTTCACAGACAATTTATGGGGCAGGCAGCGAGCAGATCGTGAAGAAAGGTCAGCTGAAATTGACACTTTATGTTTTAGGCTAGAAATCGCTGATACAACCTTTAATCTAGCTTGCTGCTTTGTGAAGGGGTGTGACAGGACTGAATGCCGGCTAAGCTGTTCGCCAATTGCAACGCAGTGGGACTGCTAACCAATCACAATACATTTGGTTTTTCAGAAGGTGGAACCTGGAACTAATCGAGCCATTTGTGCCAGCCTGGGGAGAAAGCTATTGTAATAATGTAAATTATGTGAAAAAATATGTACTTACTTTACTTGGAATTGTTTGTTAGTTTTACAAAGATTGTTTAAGTAAATATCAAAGTCATGATCCCGTTGTTCCCATCATGCACTTGGGCATGAATAATTAATAAGTTACTTTTTTTGCTATTTTTGTTTCATGGTTAAGTAACTTGCTGATTTGTAACATCTAAAATTCATTTTCTACTCAAAATGACCCATTCATACTCAAAATCTATTCACTGATTGTTACCATCATTGTATATCATGTGCCAAGTTTAGAGTTCTCTGTGTTTTGATTCCTCACTAAATTGAGTCAACATATAACCTTAAAAACATTAAGGAGCTGTTTACTTGCTTACGAACATGTTTGTAAGTGAAACACACGCTTTAATGGCATTTTATTTTCAGTGCTATGATATTTAAGTAAATTTTACAATGCATGGCCAAGTAAACTGTACTTGAGGACTGCAGAACAAACTTAAAATATTTAAGTAGAAATGACTCATCAAACTCTAACAAAAATGTTAAATTCACTTATTGCCTTTGCTAATTTCACTTAATTTAGTTAAGTAGATTTTACTTAATTCCATATTTAAATTTTACTTTAAAAAAGTGCATGCAAAAACTTGATAAATCAAATTAAATAAATTTACTTATTGTTTTTTCAGTGTGGTGCTGAACCCAGGACTACATATAGGAGCTGCTTCAGTTCAGTTGGGATGAAACTGTAGTGTAATCTGCATGAATGTGATAGCAGCTCAGACTCAGATTGTGCAAATGTGCCCTTAATTCTAATTTCAGATACTTTTTAGAGCAGATTACAGTGAAGCAGTGTGTACCGGAGTGTATACTAAAGTGTACTAGCCACATGCTGGACTATCGTTTACTCTCCAGAGGTTTAACATACAGGAGATGTCATTAGAGTGACTGGAACCATTGGCTGATTCTGCTATTGACTTCCATAGATGACCTTTATAGAGGGCTACAATTATGGCAATTACCGAAATTCTTCAAAATATCTTCTCATACAGGTTTGGAACAATTGTAAGGTGAGTAAATTATGGCAGCATTTTTGGTTGAACTAGCCCTTTAACGCCATCTGGTGTCATGCTTAAACAAGGCAGTTTTTAAAGTGTCAACCTTCTTTTCAGTATAGGTTTTCCTCACAGGTTATTGGGGAAAAACATAGACTGGGAAAGCTGGAGTGGACAAAAAGAGAACAATGTTGTATAAAATCAAATTGTTGTCATAAAATGTTGTCATAAAATTGTTCATATATATATGAACAAATCCCTCTGTAAAAACCTTCAGGATATAGACAGGAAAAAAAATGTAAAGTTGTGTGTGTGTAAGTGCTACTGAAGTGGAGATTTATGGCTCAGTGTAGGAGAAACAACTCATTTTGAGAAAACGGCCTTTAAAAATATGTATTGTAACTGAAATCTATTGACAGAAATAGATAAAGTGCTATAAAAGAAAGACTTAACAGTGTATTTTAGATGTTTTCTTTCCACTAGTCTGAAAAAACACTATGAAAAACCAAAAAGCCAAAAATCTCAAACTTGACAGGTGCATGAAAAAATAGTGTTTTTGCCTGCAGTGTCTCCCCTTAATATTCATAAAACATTTTGTTGTTTGTTTGTTTATTATTATTATCTGAAGTTTGCTTAAACATGTATCCACTGTAAAAAAGTTTTTTTTTAAAAGTTTAAAAAAAATCTCATATAGTGCAACATGTCATGCTATTGGGGTATAATATTACCAAAGTAATAACAACATGTTATTAATATATTTCCTAATAATGTAATGACTGTAATGATGAAAATGTTGGAAAAGCTTTTTTGGCAGTCAAGACTTTTAAGGGGAGACGCTACAGGTAAAAACACCTTTTTCATGCACCTGTCAAGTTTGAGATTTTGACATTTTTGCTGTTTCATGAAGTGTTTTTTCAGACTAGTGGAAAGAAAACACCCAAAAGACACTGGTTAGAGTTTCCGTTATAGCACTTGATCATTTTTTGTCAATAGATTTCAGTTACAATACATATTTTTGAAGGCCGTTTTCTCAAAATGAGTTTTTTCTCTTACACTGAGCCATAAATCTCCACTTCAGTAGCACTTACACACACCAGACTTTACATTTTTAATTCTGACTATATCCTGAAGAATTTAATATATAATAAGCTTGATTGATTTTATAAAACATTTTATTCCCCAAAAAACTGTAAAAAAAATAATTTTCTGCCTGTTCTAAGTTTTTTCTGAATTATGGAGTGATAAAATGAGATTCCCAAAATCCCCTCAGTAAAAATATTTGTCTCTAATATGTCAAAAAATAAAATTAAACAAGAATTTTGAAACGGACTTCATACAGTGTTTAGATTTTAGTATCAGAAATGTATGCAAATTAGCACATATTTCATTAAATAATGGCTCATAATGCCTAACATTTTAGAAAACTTGTAATACAAAAAATGTTTGCAATTATCAATGTAATCAATCAGCTGGGTAAGTAAGGTGATAACTATAAGTTAATTTTATTACCCTATTAACCTGCAGTGTCACCTTAAGTTTGTATCTATAAATCCTAAATCCTATATAAACTACCTCATATTATTTAGCATTTATTTTAATGTGTGAATTGCATATATGCTTCAGTTTCAATTCTTCAATCATTGCATCATGATGCCTTCACAAGAAGATTAAATACACACATTAAATGAGAAATAAACACTAATAAATCACACCTGAGCATTGAATGCATGTCTGACGCCAGTAGCTCCACCTTCTCACAACACATACTGTACCAGGAAGTCTAATAATGGTTCACTTTCATGCCACACTGAGTGTTTTCTCAAATTTCAGTATTTTTAAGAAATGTACTTCTCTAAGGACTCTAAGGATTCGTATTATATTTTTCTTTATTTGCAATCAAAATTCAGAAAGTGAAAGTACAGTTACAGCTCTTTCTAAACAGCCAAGATGGATTCACAATCTGTGGATGAACTTTCCTGTCCTGTGTGCTTTGATATCTTCAAGACTCCTGTTCTTCTGTCCTGTAGTCACAGCGTCTGTAAAGCGTGTCTTCAGCAGTTCTGGAAAACCAAAAACACTCAGGAGTGTCCCGTCTGCAGGAGGAGATCCTCAAAAGAGGAACCACCGTATAATCTTGCTTTAAAAAACCTGTGCGAGTTGTTTCTGAGAGACAGAAGACAGGAGGAGGTGTGCAGCTCACACAATGAGAAACTCAAACTCTTCTGTCTGACAGACAAAGAGCCAGTGTGCTTAGTGTGCAGAGACTCACAGAAACACACTCATCACACATTTCAGCCCATTGATGAAGTTGTTCCACCTTATAAGGTATGACTACATTTTCTTCTTGATATATAAGCTGTAAAATACAATAGTTTACCTTATTTAGATATAGTTAGTTATCTTTACTTACCCAGCTAACAATTTTTGGTTCCCAGAACGATCTGGGAACATTAGGTTTTGGTTCCCAGAACCAATTGAACCTATTGGTTAGCCAGGAAAGTTTTCTTAACATTCTGGGAATGTTCCCGGAATGTTCCCCTAATCAAAAGGAACGTTCCGGGAACGTTTCCGCAACATTCTGAGAACGTTCCCAGAACATTTTTCTAACGTAAATATAGCATTCCCTTTAGATTAACAGGAGAAAGCGCATGCTGGAGAAGTGCGTACAGATCAGAGAAGAGCAGTAAAGAAATAAATCCAATGTTTATAATATGATTTTCAGACTACGCTTAACCTTGGCTTATTTTAGCTATAAAATTGGAATTATAAGTATATTGAGTTCACCACTTTGACGACTACGCTTTATTAAAAGCTCATTTTAAACATGAAATTCTGCAAAAATAGTTTGTTTATGATAAAAAAAGAAAACATTTCAACATTAAAATAATCAGAAAAGCAAGTTATTAATCAGTTAAACAAGTTTTAATTAGTTTACATGGTTATGACTACTAAAAATAACCTCCAGGGAACATTCTTTTTAGGTCATAAAAATAAAACCTAAAATAAGCTGCAGGGAACATTCTGGGAAGATTCTTTTTATAAAATTAAACCAAAAAATAACCGTTCCCTGCAGGTTAATAAAAAGAGAACCTACAGGAAACATTCCTAGAACGTTCTCATTTGTTTTTTTTAATTTATTAAGTTGACTTGAGAAACCTTACTTACTGATATTCTATTTAAACTTCTTCTTATTCTTCTTCTGAGACTAAAATATAAACTCTAACTCCTCCTAGAGCTTTAACTCTACAAACTCCAAACTCAGCCAGTTGTTGTATCTTTTCTAACTGATCAGACTTATAGTTTAGTTTACCTTATTTAGATATAGTTAGCTATCTTTACTTACCCAGCTAACAATTTTTGGTTGACAGAACGTTCTGGGAACATTGGGTTTTGGTTCCCAGAACCAATTGAATCTATTGGTTAGCCAGGAAAGTTTTCTTAAAGTAAATAGAACATTCCCTTTAGGTTAGGGGAACGTTCCAGGAACATTCCCACAACATTAGGAGAATGTTCCTGGAATGTTCCCCTAACCTAAAGTTCTACTACCACTTTAACCTTGGCTTATTTTAGCTATAAAATTAGAATTATATTATAAGTATATTGCGTCCACCACTTTGGCACTACACTTTATTAAAAGCTTATTTCGAACATGAAATTCTGCAAAAATAGTTTGTTTATGATAAAAAAAAAAAACATTTCAACATTAAAATAATCAGAAAAGCAAAGTTTTAAAGTTTTAATTAGTTTACATTGTTGTGACTACTAAAAATAAGCTAATAAAATAAAATTAAACCAAAAAATAACCGTTCCCTGCAGGTTGATAAAAAGAGAACCTACAGGGAACGTTCCTAGAACGTTCTCATTTGGTTCCCAAAAAAATAACCAACTTGGAACCATATGGGAACGTTAGGGGAACGTTCTGTGTTCGTTGGGTAGTTGCTACACTTACTAGGTTTTATTAAGTTACAGCTACTTTAAAGGCAAGTAAAACGATTTACTTACTGTTTTGAGTAACACTTATTTAAAATATTCAAGTAGCCACAAAGGAATCAACAACATTAATAAAGCAGTGAGAGGCAGCAGTGTACTACTTGTCATGATATGGGCTGTGGGGTTTCCCTCAGCCACCTGAGGTCGCTGTTCCCCTTGCACTGCACTTCCCTGATTGTTCACTTCTGTCTTGTCATTAGCACTGATTACACTCACACCTGCTCACAATTATCTGGACTATAAGAACTCTCATTTCCCACTAATCATCCTGGCTGCATTGTCTCTGTATGTCTTTATGTTCTGTCTTGTTACTCTGTGTTCCTGAAGACTCTGGCTCTAGATCGTGTTCCTGTTCTGTTTATTGTGCCGTGTTTGGCCTTTTGTTTGTTTATTTTGTTATTATCATTAAAAAATACTTACCTGCATTTGGACCCAGACCTCGTCCTTATTCACCGTGACACTACTATGTTGGTCATGTGCAAAATAACAACAGAAGATGAAGAAAAGAAACGTTATCTTTCTTTCACTAGTTTTCCAAAGTCATCTTGACTTTTGAACTTTCCAAACAACTGAAATATCTGAGAGAACTTCACATAAGCTGACTTCATAAATTTATGTCGATTTAAAAAAAATAAAAAAGAAACTAAGTAAACATTTGTCAGTACAACATACTATTCCTATTTCACTTTACTTACTTTTTTAGTGCAATCGGTTTCCTCACTTTTTCTAAGTAAAGTCAACGTATTAAGTTGACTTGAGAAAGCTAACTTACTGAAATGCTATTTAAACTTCTTATTCTTCTGAGAATAAAAAATCAACTCTAACTCCTTCTAGAGCTTTAACTCTACAAACTCCAAACTCAGGCCAGATCTTCAGACTGATCTGACTTCTGTTGCTGTATCTTTTCTGACTGATCGGACTTACGGTTTTCCTAGAAATGACGATTAAAACTGGGAAAAATCCCATAGACTTACATTGACTAATGTTCAAATGATCAACACTATTCAAACTCCAACTGACAAAACTCCCACAATCCCTTGAGACTCAAACAAACTGACCTTCTGTTTTATTTCTAATACATTTAAACTCATTCAAACTAGCTGCTAATTATGTTAACAACATGCTAGTAACTTATTAATCATGCTAACATCATGCTAGTAACAGGCTACTCATGCTAGAAACATGCTAGTAACATGTTATTAATGTTAGACACATGCTAGCAACTTGCTAACCATGCTAGAAACATGCTAGCAACTTGGTAATCATGCTAGAAACATAATAGCAACTTGTTAACCATGCTAGAAACATGCTAGCAACTTGCTAATCATGCTAGAAACATGATAGCAACTTGCTAATCATGCTAGAAACATGCTAGCAACTTGGTAATCATGCTAGAAACATGCTAGCAACTTGGTAATCATGCTAGAATCATGCTAGCAACTTGCTAATCATGCTAGAAACATACTAACAACTTGCTAACCGTGCTAGAAACATACTAGCAACTTGCCAATCATGCTAGAAACATGCTAGCAACTTGGTAATCATGCTAGAATCATGCTAGAAACATACTAGCAACTTGCTAATCATGTTAGAAACATACTAGCAACTTGCTAATCATGCTAGAAACATGCTAGCAACTTGGTAATCATGCTAGAAACATGCTAGCAACTTGGTAATCATGCTAGAATCATGCTAGCAACTTGTTAATCATGTTTGCAACATGTTAGCAACTTGGTAATCATGCTAGAATCATGCTAGCAACTTGGTAATCATGCTAGAATCATGCTAGCAACTTGGTAATCATGCTAGAATCATACTAGCAACTTGTTAATCATGCTAACAACATGTTAGCAACTTGCTAATCATGCTAGAAACATGCTGGCAACTTGTTAATCATTCTAGAAACATGCTAGTAACATGCTACTCATGTTAGAAGCATGATAGTAACATGTTAATCATGTTAGACACATGCTAGCAACTTACTAATCATGCTAGAAACATGTTACTAACTTGCTAATCATACTAGAAACATACTAGCAACTTGTTAATCCTGCTAGAAACATGCTAGTAACTTGCTAATCATGCTAGAATCATGCTAGCAACTTGTTAATCATGTTTGCAACATTTTAGCAACTTGTTAATCATGCTAACAACATGTTAGCAACTTGCTAATCATGCTAGAAACATGCTAGCAACTTGTTAATCATTCTAGAAACATGCTAGTAACATGCTACTCATGTTAGAAGCATGATAGTAACATGTTAATCGTGTTAGACACATGCTAGCAACTTGCTAATCATGCTAGAAACAAACTAGTAACTTGTTAATCATGCTAGAAACATGCTAGTAACTTGCTAATCATGCTAGATTCATGCTAGCAACTTGTTAATCATGTTTGCAACATTTTAACAACTTGGTAATCATGCTAGAATCATGCTAGCAACTTGGTAATCATGCTAGAAACATGCTAGCAACTTGTTAATCATTCTAGAAACATGCTAGTAACATGCTACTCATGTTAGAAGCATGATAGTAACATGTTAATCGTGTTAGACACATGCTAGCAACTTGCTAATCATGCTAGAAACAAACTAGTAACTTGTTAATCATGCTAGAAACATGCTAGTAACTTGCTAATCATGCTAGATTCATGCTAGCAACTTGTTAATCATGTTTGCAACATTTTAACAACTTGGTAATCATGCTAGAATCATGCTAGCAACATGTTAATCATGTTAGACACATGCTAGCAACTTGCTACTATTTCAAACTTCAAACTATTTCAGACTGAAAACCCTCAAAGTTTTAAAACTTGGACATTTTTTTTTTTACTTTTCAAACTTTTTCTTTAACTTTCTGGTCCAGCTTTCTCAAGCCAACTTCAAAGTTTGTCTTGACAAACTTTTTTATCTAGTTACATTTTATGACAATAAATAATATTTAGTTCTGGTTTCCAGCACCATTGCTCTCACTGAGTAACACTGTTAGAACTTGCCTTCATCACATCTTCTGTATTATCCATCTGTTAAACTGTAGGAGGAACTTAAAACATCACTCAAGTCCTTACGAGAGAAACTAAAATACAGAGAAGAGATTAAAGGAGAGTACAATAAAACTGTTCAACACATGAAGGTAAAGATCCTGAACTTTTATTTGTTACGTTTTCATTAGTATATTATATGCAAGATCATTCAAGTACATTACAAGTGCGCATTTAATGCAATGAAGCACACTTCTCTTATGGAAATGTGTCGATTGAACTGAATGTAGTGTGATGTGATTTCAGACTCAAGTGGAGCACACAGAGCTTCAGATTAAACAGGAGTTTAAGAAGCTTCATCAGTTTCTCAGTGACGAAGAACAAGCTACGATCACTGCACTGAGAAACGAAGAGGAGAAGAAGAACCAGATGATGAAGGAGAAGCTGGAAAAGATAAACAGACACATCTCAGCTCTTTCAAACACAATCAAAGACATTGAGGACAGAATGAAAGCCAACGACGTCTCCTTTCTAAAGGTGAAAATCCAACTCTGTATGAGAGACTCAATCATTCATACACTTACTGACACTTATGAAGATAATAATGTGTTTTCCACACTCTATTTTCCAGAACTTTAATGTCACAAAGGAAAGGTAAGTGAGCTGCTCCTGTATTTCTTCTCTACACTGAATGAAAAACAAAAAACACCATGCTCTGTTTCTGAAGAATGGTTTGGAGGACCTTTAGGAAACTTCTCAAGGAGTCTTAAATATCTCAAGGAACTTTAGTATATATTTCAAGTGCCTCAATGCTTTTATTATTTAGATTGTTTTGTTTTGTTTCCAGGCAAAATATCTAAAAATTAGGGGTGGGCGGATCAATCCTAATATCAATAGTATCGATACTAACGTTGGTATTGGTATCGGATCGATACTAGCCTGCTGAGATGGATACTTAAAGTATTTTTTTTCTAATCTAAGCAAGATTTCACATCTCATATGCAAACATTGCTGCTGCTCCCCTGCTATGCTGTTTTGTTGTCATGCCATCATGTGACTTCAAGCGTAAGCGGACACTTTAGCTAAAGCAAGATATGGAGCGGTACAAAATTGCAACACCACCAACTTATCCACATTATTTTTCAATGCAAAGTAAGCTTTTTTTCTGTGAATGTACGAGATGTTTGCTTCATTAGGCATGGTAGGGAAATAATGAGAAAAACAACACTGCAATAAACGGATAGAACTGTTTGTGCTATCCACCCTGTGTGTTTATAAATAAGACAATACATTAAAATAATTTCATAAATAATCTTATGAAACATGTTTCCAATATCAAGCAGCAAAACATCTGTTTTGTACAGCTAAAGTTTGTTGAAAGCAAATGACACTGGAAGCCAGGCCTTTTTATACAGTATCACTGGCTTTAACCATTAAGCCACATTAAACGTTTTCTTTATAAATGGTTTTCTATCAGAGGAAAACACTTAACATGCATGCACTTTGCGTTCATATCTGTCAGTATTTTGTCCTGTCCTGTTCTGTTTTCCTAGTGTTTTTCCCCCTCTGTTTCTAGTCCATATGGTTTAGTCCTTGTCTCCCCCTTTTGGTTTGTTCTTAGTTGGTTCATTTCCCCCTCGTCATCTCCTTATCTTGTTTGTTACCACGCCCTATGTTCTGTGTATTTAAGTCTGTGTCTGATCACTCCCAGCTGTCCGTCGTTGATGTTACTGATGTTACATGTTCTCCTTCTTGCTCCCGGTTTTTGTTTGTTTGTTATCATTTTCAGTGTTTTGTTTAAATAAACTTTAGTTAATCATTTACTCCGGTTCTCCTCCTCCATCTCCACTCCTCTACCCCGCCTGATTGTGACAATATCCTGGGCTGCTTGCCTGCACATAATTTGCATCATAAGTATACGAGTTTGGCCTTTTAATATTACTTTCTTAATGCATTAAGCCACATTAAGTTTTTGTTTACAACTCAATGGGAGGTAAATGCTTAACATAAAACAATATGCATTGCTTTCATATTCTGGAGTCCTCTGCTTGCAAACTCCTTTTAGAAAGGCAAAGAATATCCACATAGTTTTAAGGTGAATGTAATATTACATTTAGACATTAAGCAGACACTTTTATCCAAAGCAACTTACAGAAGAGGACCTGGAAGCAATCAGAATCAACAAAAGAGCAATAACATGCAACATAAGTCTCATTTAGCCTAAGGCAGTACACATAGCAAAGTAAAAAAAAAAAAAAAATATATATATATATATATATATATATATATATATATATATAAATAGAAGCAAGCGCAAGCAAGCAGGTTTTTTTTTTTTTTTTTAGAAAACAAGCAGTAAGTACATGAATAGAGTATAAGACTAAACAATTTTTTTTTATAAAGAATATAATTAGAATAGAGGGTGCTATATGGTCAAATAAATACAATATAATGTAATATTTTAGTCATATCAACATTAGTTTTTGTTAATACACAAAGTGTAATTGGTCATTTAAATGTATGTTTTTAAAAGGAAAACGTATCAGTGATATTGGCCCTGTGTTTACTTCGTATCGGATCGATACCAAAATTTGCAGTATCGCCCACCCCTAATAAAAATTCTTAAATCAACAGGAATCAAGAAGGATTTTCTAGACAAGTAAAAGTTAGACAAAAAGACTAAAAAAAAAAATCTTATTTCAAACAGAAAACCAGATTTTTTTTTTTTGCTTACCCCATTGGCAGATTATTTAGCTTGTTTCAAGCAAAAACGCACTTAATTTTGACTAGTTTTTTTTTCTGAAAACAAGACTATATTTTTTACTCATCTAGGAAATCCTTCTTGATTTAAGAATTTTTAGATATTTTGGCTGGAAACAAGACAAAAAATCTGAGTAAGAAAAGCATGGGACCAGGGCTGAAAGTAACACTTTTAGTTTGAGCATCAGAAATTCAGTGGTTGTTTGTGCTAGATCTCTCAACTTTGATATATGATAGCCACATTTGTCTACTACAAATAAAATAAAACTCACTTGGACATGTACTGCATAATCACAGATAATGTGAGTTAATGTCAAATACAAGGAGTTGTGTTGTTACTACTCTACTACTGGGGTGAGGGCTGGGGATTAGATGTAACAGTGTGAAGTAATTTGCTGAAATAAGACCCACACTCCAATTTATGCAAAAACTTGATTGAAGAACAAAGAATAATCTTTTTTTTTTTTTTTTTTTTTTTAAATAAAGTGAACTATTTAAAGTGGCATTTACATTTAGACATTTAGCAGACCATTTTATCCAAAGAGGACAATGGAAGCAATCGAAATCAACAAAAGAGCAATAACATGCAGGTGCTATGACAAGTCTCATTTAGTCTAACACACTACACGTATCTTCTTCTCTATAATAATTAAGTCATTTTGGGAAATGAGGATGAACACTATAGTTTCTATAGTTTTTCGGACTATAGTTTCTTACACCCCTGTGTTATTCCAGAGCCGGGATCACTCAGCCCGATCCAGAGAAGTGCTGCGGAGCTCTGATTGATGTGCCGCATTACTTGGGCAATCTGCCATTCAGAGTCTGGAAGAAGATGCAAGACATTGTCCAAAACAGTAAGTCACTAAAGATCTGTGCAGTAAATAGTGGATTTCCCGCAAAAAAAAAAAAAAAAAAAAAAATAGAACAAAACTATTATTTGAGGGTTTGTAGTAAGTGAGGATCAAACTAGTTCTGATAACGTCTCAACACAGTTCTGAGAATCCTTACTCACTGAAATCTATTTAAACTAACAGTTATTATTGTTCTTCTGAGACTAAGATTTCTGACTGCTGCTCCTCCTCGAGCTTTAACTCTACAAACTCCAAACTCAGGCCAGATCTTCAGACTGATCTGACTTCTGTTGCTGTATCTTTTCTGACTGATCGGACTTACGGTTTTCCTAAAAATGACGATTAAAACTGGGAAAAATCCCATAGACTTACATTGACTAATGTTCAAATGATCAACACTATTCAAACTCCAACTGACAAAACTCCCATAATCCCTTGAGACTCAAACAAACTGACCTTCTATCAACTAGATTTAGAATACAATTAAACTCATTTAAACTCATCTAATATTTCATATCTATCTATCTATCTATCTATCTATCTATCTATCTATCTATCTATCTATCTATCTATCTATCTATCTATCTATCTATCTATCTATTGTTGGAAGTTGCCGGTATTGTAAAAATACCCACTCCCCCCAGCTCGTTTATTCGCCCTTTAAATAAAACAGTTCGAGTCCGCGTCAAAGTTTAAAGCCAATTTAATAGTAAAATCAAAGAGTGCTGAGCTCAGGATTCTGGAACAGCCAATATTATATTCTTATATACTATATTCTTGATTCTGCAGGCCCCTCCTTCTGACATCTTTCAGCTTTCTCCTCCAATCAGAGCCTGTTATCACCAACCGCTCCTGCACAGAAAAGAAAATACAGCCCCCACCCCATTCTTCTTAGAGTAACCAAAGGTCCAAAAGCGACCTTCAAAAAAGCTACTGTTGCAGGGCTTCTTTTCTCCTACGTGCCTGTAACCAGAGGTTTCTAAGAAATGACATGAATGTAGAGAGTTCACAACTACACACACACATATTACTAAACAGATTCTGTTACACAGTGTCTTCTTTGTCTTTTTCATAAACACAGAACATTCTGTCTTCTCATAAGCACAGAACATCCAAAATACAAATTTAAAAGCATTTAGAAAAAGTATTTTCTACACTATCTATCTATCTATCTATCTATCTATCTATCTATCTATCTATCTATCTATCTATCTATCTATCTATCTATCTATCTATCTATCTATCTATCCAAGCCTAGCAACTACAATCATGTTAGTGGCATGCTAATCAGTCTAGAAACATGTTAACAACATGCTGATCATGTTAGAAACATGCTAATAACTTGCTAATCATGCTCACAACAGGCTACTAATGCTAACATCATGCTAGCAACATTCTAATCATGCTAGCAGCAGGCTAATCATGTTGGAAACATCCTAACGACATGCTAACCATGATAGAAACATGCTAACAACATGCTAATCAAGTAAGTAACTTGCTAATCATGCTAGTAACTTGTTAATCATCCAGGTAATGCTAACATCATGGTAGCAGCATTCTAATCATGCTAGTTACACGCTAGTAGCATGCTAATCATGTTAGAAACATACTAGAAACATCTATCTAACCAAGCCTAGCAACTACAGTCATGTTAGTGGCATGCTAATCAGGCTAGAAACATGTTAACAAAATACTAATCATGCTAGAAACATGTTAGTAATTTGCTAATCATGCTAACAACAGGTACTAATGCTAACATCATGCTAGCGACATTCTAATCATGCTAGCAGCAGGCTAATCATGTTAGAAACATGCTAACAACATGTTAATCATGCTAGAAACATGCTAACAACATACTAATTAGGTTAGAAACATGTTAACAACATGCTAATCAAGTTAGTACTTGCTAACCATGCTAGTAAATAGTTAATCATGCTAGTAATGCTAACATAATGCTAGCAGCATTCTAATCATGCTAGTTACACTCTAGTAACATGCTAATCATGGTAGAAACATGCTAGAAACATCTATCTAACCAAGCCTAGCAACTACAGTCATGTTAGTGGCATGCTAATCAGGCTAGAAACATGCTAATAACTTGCTAATTAGGTTAGAAACATGTCAACAACATCCTAACAACATGCTAATCAAGTTAAAAATATGCTAACGACATGTTAATCATGTTAGAAACATGCTAATCATGTTAACAACAGGCTACTAATGCTAACACTATGCTAGCAACATTCTAATCATGTTAGAAAATGTTAGAAACATGCTAACAACATGCTATCTATAAACTTATCCATCATCTGATGACTGTATTGCGTTCAAAACATTAAAGCGTTATTCTTTAAAACTACGTTATACTGACCAATCTTTTTCAGACTGAAAATCATAACATTTTTACAGTTTCTAAAACTTTTAAACTTTTTCACACTTCTTGGTCAGGCTTTTTCAAGCCAGTATCTAGTTTCATTATTAGTATTGTGTATTTTTTACTCTTCAAAGTCGTGCTAACATCTGAATAAGAGCAGTTGCTGCTTGTTTCCTCTCATCAGCTCCAGTGGTTCTGGACCCGAACACTGCAAGTCCACAACTCCTGCTGTCTGCTGATCTGACCAGACTGACCTACAACAAGAGCAGACAACCGCTGCCTGATAATCCAGAGAGATTCGATTTCTATCGCTGTGTGTTGGGTTCAGAGGGCTTTAGATCAGGAGCACACTGCTGGGACGTGGAGGTTGGAAACAATTCAGCTTGGACTGTGGGAATAATCGCAGCGTCGTATCAGAGAAAAGGAGATCTTTTTTTCAAAGCTGGTGTCTGGTATGTTCAGTACACTGGGAAAGAGTACATTTCACAGTCACCTGAGCAACACGCAGCTCGCTTTCCTGTTAGAGAAAAGCTTCGGCTTATAAGAGTTCAGCTGGACTTGGACAACGGAAACATGTCGTTCTCTGACCCTGTTACTAACACACAACTACGCACATTCAAGACCACCTTTAAAGAGACACTCTTTCCATTCTTTCAAAGCATTTGTGAAATCTCCCCACTGAGGATCGTACCACTTAAAGTCAAAATCAGCTCTATCTGAACCTGCTTCTAGAGAATGGTATTCAAGTGAACTTTAATTTAAATTACATTTAAATTCTCACCTCATCAGATCAAAAGGATTCTGTTGTAAAATTCTAATTATTCTAAAATTCTAAATTCTAAAACTTGTTACTTTTTTTCTAGTGTAGCCTACTGTTATTTAATTCAGTGACATTCTTAAAAAAATAACAAAACACTACAATACTGTTGCCATTCTGGTTGAATATGTGCACATAAGGGGTAAACAGTAGTTATTTTACAAATAAATAAATAATGGATGAATAATGTTAGTACTGTGGTTAGTGTACTTTCTAGTTTGTTTATGTGTGACTCTGGACCATTTTTTTTTTTTTTTGTAATTGAAATGTCTGAAATTTAATAAATAAGCTTTCCATTGATGCATTGGTTTGTTAGGATAGGACAATATTTGATAGAGATACAACTATTTGAAAATCTAGAATCTGAGGGTGCAACAAAGTCTAAATATTGAGAAAATCACCTTTAAAGTTCTTAACAATGCATATTACTAATCAAAAATTAAGTTTTGGTAGGAAATTTACTAAATATCTTCATGGAACATGATCTTAATATCCTAATGATTTTTGGCATAAAAGAAAATTGATAATTGTGACCTATACAATGTATTTTTGGCTATTGCTACAAATATACCTGTGCTACTTATAGGAGTAGTTCACTTTCAGAACAAAAATTTACAGATAATGTACTCACCCCTTTGTTATCCAAGATGTTCATGTCTTTCTTTCTTCAGTCGTAAGGAAATTATGTTTTTTGAGCAAAACATTTCAGGATTTCTCTCCATATAATGGACTTCTATGGTGCCCCAAAGTTTAAACTTCCAAAATGCAGCTTCAAAGGGCTTTAAACGATCACAGTTGAGGAAGAACGTCTTATCTAGCAAACTGATCGGTTATTTAACAAAAAAAAATACAATTTATATACTCAAATGCTCATCTTGTCTTAAAAAGATTAAAAAAAGATTAAAAAGTGCATTTTGGAAGTTCAAACTCGGAGCACCATAGAAGTCCACTATATGGAGAAAAATCCTGAAATGTTAGCCTCAAAAAACATAATTTCCTTACGACTGAAGAAAGAAAGACACGCACATCTTGGATGACAAGGGGGTGAGTACATTATCTGTACATTTGTGTTTTGAAAGTGAACTACTCCTTTAAGACTGGTTTTGTGCTCCAGGGGCACATATTTTTGTTTAAATGGACATATCTGAAGAGATGTAGTATTTAAAGCCTTGTCTGAAATAAAGGTTTTTACTTACATTTATGCATTTGGTAGCCATTTGTATCCAAGACAACTTACATAGCATTTAAAGTTGTAAATGCATTTTATGCTTCCATGCATTCTCTGGGAAACCCATGAGTTTACTATTGCAGGAAGCATGCATGTGAACACTACATAAATGATTTCATTTCATTCTAGAATAAGTATTCACTTAAGAACAAGTTAATTGTGTGTAAGTGGTGAAAACGTTGGTGTGGCTTTCTTAGCTGTAAATCATTCATGTTCATGATTCAGAGCTGAAATGCTGAAAGGGCCTCATCGTCGTCGCGGAGTCACCATCTAAAGAGTCTTCTCACTTTGTCTTAGAAGCCCAGTGGTGCCTCGCTAAACTTTGAAACTCTTGCAAACCTCTTTAATGTCTTGTAAACCACTAGGGTCCTGGGTTTCACATGGGGACTTCTGCATTATGCTTTATGCATTATGACATATTACACTCAAAAATGCTTTTCTTAGATGCTTTTCTTGTTTCCAGCCAAAATATCTGAAAATTCTTAAAGGGGTCATCAGATGCCCATTTTCCACAAGCTCATATGATTCTTTAGGGTCTTAATGAAAAGTCTCAAATATACTTTGGTTAAAAATGCTCAGTAGTAGTGTAAAAAAAACCTTTTACCTTGTTAAAATCAGCTCTGCAAAATATCAGCTCATTTTATTGCGTGGTCCCTTTAAATGCAAATGAGCTCTGCTCGCCCCGCCCCTCTCTGCTGAGGGATTATGAGCTGTAATGTTTACTTTAGCTGCATTTAGCCGCGTTTACACAAACTGCCAACACACATTAATGTTCAAACAACATGGAAAAGTTAGTTTTGCATCCGATGACCCCTTTAAATCAAGAAGCATTTTCTAGACGAGTAAAAATTATTTTCTTGTTTTCAGAAAAAACAAGTCAAAATTAAGTGTTTTTGCTTGAAACAAGCTAAATAATCTGCCAATGGGGTAAGCAAAATAAATAAATAAATAAATAAATAAATAAAAAACTTATTTCAAACACAAAACAAGATTATTTTTCTTACCCCACTGGCATTATTTTGCTTGTTTTACACACACACAAAAAATATTATTCATTGAATTTACAATTTTTTTAAGGTAAGTGGTTGCAATCAATTTATTTTAGCTACATTTAAATAAACAAAATTAGTTGACTAACTTTCAGTTTTATTTGTAGTGCAATGCCTCTTCACACTGCAAAAAATGCTTTTCTTACTTAAGATTTTTTGCTGGTAACGACAAAAACTCTATGTCAAAAATGTATGTCTACATTTTTGTCAGCTGTTTCTCAGAAGGAGAATGTCCAAATGAAATATATATTTTTTCCTCCGAAAGTACAGAAAGTTTTCTGTCTGAATTAAGATTTTTTGTGCTTACCCCACTGGCAGATTATTTTGCTTGTTCTAAGCAAAAACTCACTTAATTTTGACTTGTTTTTTTTTTTTCTAAAAACAAGAAAATATTTTTTACTCATCTAGAAAACCTTTTTGATTTGTTTTTATTGACAACTAGAAGATAATTTTTATATATTTTGACTGGAATGAAGACAAAAAAACCTCAAGCTTTTGCAAACTAATGCAAGCTTTTTTGCGGTGTACCAACCTTTTGACTCTCCCTGCTACAGTCTTCGAGTTATGAGTCATTATTTTTGTATATGTCACTCAGAAAAACAACACCTTCAGGGAAGCAAAAATGCCCTTAGGTCTTAAAGGGTTAATGTATAAAAACACCGTGTCTGCGCTTCAGTACAGTGTGCCTTTAAGGAAACTCGTCACTCTTTTCACAATGACGGAGATGATGTCCCAGCATGCATTACGGCGCTTCAATAGTAACCCACGGCGGGTATTTCCATGCGACTGTATGTGTGTTCAAAATATATAATTTCTTTGCATGCTCCGCTTTAAGTTTTTGCGTGTTTTTCGGACTTATATGTTAAATATCCACGGTTTTTGTTCTTGTTTGAAAACCAGAGCCACTGAATGAATGAAGAAGCAATAATGAAAGTGATAATCCCGCTAACAGTTAGTGTGCCGCTCGCGCTGCGTCAACTCTGTGAAGTGGAGCGCGTGCTGCTGTAGTCTGATACACTGCTCCTCAGATATAGCTGTCACATTGTGTTCAGGGCTTTGAGGGATGAGGCGGGAGCTTGATATTCTGCATGAAGCTACTGGAGAAGCCGGCATTCACTATCTAACCTCGCAAATTATTTCATAAGCATAAATTGAAGTATTCTAGTGATTATATTGAGTCTGTGATGATGGTGAACGCTCGTTTGCTCGTTATTCTGACCGCTGCGTTCATCTGCTGTTGGACACGCGCGGCCAAACTCAATATACCTAAAGTTTTATTACCTCTTGCAAGAAGCACAAAGATTAATTTTACACTGGAAGCAACTGACGGATGTTATCGATGGTAAGTGCATTGAAAAAAACATAATAGGTAAGATTATTGCAATGCAAATAATGTAGGAACACATTTTCCTGGTTAATAAAATGTGACATCAAACATGTTGGTGTCCTTGACAGGTCAAATGAGAGGAAATTAGCACAAGCTACAGTAGTGAAAGGAACGTGGCGGATACCTTATGAATTTTTTAGAGGAGAAACAATAAAGCTGTTGCTTCTGTAAAGATGAATGCAGTGCAGGAGCACATGGTGCTGTTGTGTTTGATCTGCTGTAGCACCTCAGATCTAGGCTTACTTTGTACAATACCAGTCTAATGTTTTTAAAAAGTATTTTCTGCTCACCAAGTCTGCATTTATCAGATCTAAAACACAGCAAAGATTTTGAAATATTTTTACTTTTTAAAATAATTTTCAAATGTAAATTATTCCTGTGAGTTCAAACCTGAATTTTTAGCATCATTAT